>NC_136986.1:21069836-21260847 GCF_032717465.1 Coenobita brevimanus
TAATTGGTGATGGATAAGCGTAATCACCAGCAGCCAAGGTTCAGGTTATAAGTGATCTTCCCAGACCTAAAAGTAGGAAAGAGCTACAAAAATTTTTGGGAATGGTAGGTTATTACAGGAGATTTGTTCTTAACTTTTCTGTTCTTGTATCACCACTTACAGACCTACTGAAAAAGGGAGTTAAATTTGTCTGGACCGATAACTGCGGAATCCTCTTTCAGCAAACATAAAGCTATCCTATTAAGTCAGCCAGTGCTCGCTAATTCAAAATTTGCTATGTCATTTAAGATGGCTGTTGATGCAAGTGATACAGGAGCTGGGGCTGTTTTGTTGCAAGAGGATGATCAGGGTATTGAACACCCTGTATCTTATTACAGTAAGAAGTTCTCTCCACCTCAAAAGAACTAATTAACCATTGAGAAAGAGCTTTTGGCCTTGATTTTGGGTTTACAGCATTTTTCTTATTTTATTTGTGTTCTGGTTTTGACCCCATAGTCATTTATACTGATCATAACCCACTGAAATTCCTTAGTAAGTTTAAAGATAAAAATCAGAGATTGACAAGATGGAGTCTACTTCTTCAGGAGTATTCATTAGACATACAACATGTCAAGGGGAAAGAAAATGTTATTGCAGATTGCTTATTCAGACTTTTTAGACAGATTGTTTTAGAAGTAATAAGAAATTTCCTTTGTAGAATTTCTTTTTTCTTTGTGGGGAGGTGTTACATAGCCTATGATTTCATCATCCTTTTGTGTAATTTTAACGCTACAGTATGCTTTGCATGTTTGATCACGAGCGTGTTCTGCCACTCAAGTTCCCCCTTCTACCGTTATAGTAGAGTAAGTCGTAAATGCATTTCTGGAGTTGCAGAGCAGGATTGTCAACTCTTTGTCCCCATGGCTTCATCGTTGCGCTGTCCTTCTTTACAAGTTGTATCAATTGCTTCTGTTGGCCCCTATATAATGAGCTCAGTCTCTGCATCATTGCCACTTAGATCTGCTCCTCATTTTGTTCACCGCATCTCTGTCACTCCCATGTACAGTTATTATTATGTGTGAGTTTACTCAGGAAGTCTCCAACCATCTAGCAGCTGTGTGATTTTGAGCATAAGTGTTATTGCATTTTGTTCGCATGTGTATCTGTAACAGCATAAGGTGTTGGATTTGTAGGCCTAGTAAAAAGTTTTTGTAATTCATTTTGTCAGCCAATGGTAATAGCTTAGTTTGTATCTGTAATTATTTATCTTTGCATTAACTGAGCATTACCCAGTGTATTTTCATTTTATCAGGGGTGACTTAGGTAATTAATTTACTCACCACTAATATCGTTCATTTAATAAGAGGCTATTGCAGTTAACCATATATTTAACCTGTTTTTTACATTTACATTATCCTTTTATGAGTCCTGGAATGTTTTGTTGTTAGTTTGAGCATTAAACTTTAACTTGTAATTTTACCTAACTCTTTTTGTTTTGAATTGCTTGGAACTTTACGGGACAGTAGTGACTCTCTTAGTATTCTCACTTAATGTGTACATTATCTTTCTCTGTTCCGTAACAATATATATATATATATATATATATATATATATATATATATATATATATATATATATATATATATATATATATATATATATATATATATATATATATATATATGCAGTATGTGTTGTGTGTGTGTGTGTCAATCTATCCAACTATCTGTCTGTCTGTCCGTCTATCCATCTATCTATCTTTGGCCACAAACAAACGACCTCCACGTCATCCTGTCCTCTGCCATCTGTCTGACCCATTTTCAACTCACACCCTCCCCTCTCATACCCTCCATCCCATCCCTTCGTCTCATCCTCTGCCCTTTCCCTTCCTCCATTTCAGTCTGATCATATCCTTCATAGTCTCTAGTCTTCCATTCTTCACGCGGGCAAAACATCTAGCAGTATTTGTTCCTTCTTGACACAAAAACCAATAACCATTACTGGAAAAATGTTATAAGTTACTTAGGGCAGAATTTTTCAACGTCTCCTGTTCTTCGTGTACATAGAGGTCTTAAGTTATTACAGGGAACCGATTTTAAGTATGTTTGTGAATCCTGTTTTTATGCCTGTTGACAGAAGTCTTAAGTTACAATACGGAAGCGATGATAAATGCCTGAGAATCTCTCTTTTCCTTCTTGTAAATACTCGTCAAAGTTAGGACAGGGAACCGATATTAAATCTATTTGAGAATCTCTACTGCTCTTCCTGTAAAAAAAAAAAAAAAAACTCTGTGTTACGATAAGGAACCAGTCATAAATATGGCTGAGACTGAGAGCCCAGGTTAGGAGTTGCCCTTGTTACTAGATGTGATTTATAGATAAATGTCTTCAACGCATCTTTCCCAAATGTAACTAAGATAATTCTTCGGTAGTGAGAATAAACTATCTACATTTCCTAAAGCTGACAGTAATAGTGATCTTCAGGGTTCTATCCTGTTACCAGCTACCTTTCTCCTAGATTACCGTACCTTCATAAACTTTATATCACCGTAAGCTGTCAATAAGAGTGATCAGCAAGGTTCTTTCCCGTAACCAACTTTGTTCCTCCTATTCATAAAGAAAATTTTATCATACAAGAACACAAAATAGCATGATGCAGCACCTGCAACACAACCTCCCCAATATACACTGTTACTCTACTCCCTGTCCTAGATACTGAATACTACTACTACCTCTACTACTACTACTACTACTACTACTACTACTAATCCGTCATCCAATCCTTTGTTGCCCCATAAGGAGCTTAGGTGCTTGGGGCTAGGAAAGTTGGTCCTGACATTTAAGGTGAAAGTGAACATTAATAATAATAATAATAATAATATGTAGTAGGTGGGCATGCGCACCATCCACTCACTCGATGTAGTGCTGCTTTGGGTAACCTCCTTCCTTCCTTCCTCTTCTGTCTTTCTTTCCTTCATTCTTTCCTTTTCCTTCTGCCCATGGGTGACTTTATACTCCCTCTTCTGTCTTTCTTTCCTTCATTCTTTCCTCTTCCTTCTGCCAACGGGTGACTTTACACTCCCTCTTCTATCTTTCTTTCCTTTATTTTTTCCTCTTCCTTCTGCCTATGGGTGACCCTACACTGAGTGACAAGCCAAATGGTTTCCTGTACACCAGGAAACCATTTACTATGCTGGGTGATAACCATATAACCAAATTATGGCGCCTGGTGGTTTAGTGGGTAATTAAGGCGCTCCAATCGGATTGAGCCTGTGAAGATTTATATCCAAGGGATGGTTGGGGTTTATTGCTCACGTAATGCTACTCAGGGATGAGTGAGGCTGGTCACTCTCATCTCAAATGTTAGGACCAACTTGCCTAGCCCCGTGCTCCTACGCTTCTCATGGGCAACACTGGATTGTATGCTGGATGGATGGATGGATAATGATGATGATGATAATAATAATAATAAATAATAATAATAATAATAGTAGTAGTAGTAGTAGTAGTAGTAGTAATAGTAATAGTAGTAGTAGTAGTAGTAGTAGTTGTAATAGTAATAGTAGTAGTAGTAGTAGTAGTAGTAGTAATAATAATAATAATAATAATAATAACAAAAATAATAAATGTTATCATTATTTTTATTTTAAATTTCATTACGATAATCTGTTTTCATTTCTTCCATTCCTAAAAAATCTACACGTTTACAGTTTGCCTCTTCAGTCTTCCCTGCCAGGTTGGTTGAAAGGTATGGTTGTTGGTGGACAGCCATCTTTGCAATCCTTGTTTTACATTCTAACAGCATAGTCAAATCCTTTTAGGAGCAGCAGAGGATGGACTATCAGGTCAGCTACATTTGTTCTTTCATATGTTCTTATGTTCACTGGCTCCATCCAGAGTACCTTTGTTTGGAACCCACCCCAGGCCACAATCAATGAATGTTCCAACCCAGCAACTCCAATCTGCTGTGTCTGCCAAATACGGTGCTGAAGTGGGACACGTTCATATGGTGCCGCCGATTTAAAGACAACTTCCACTGCCCGAATATACAAACGTCCCACATTTCCCTCCCCGTCCACCAAAAGAAGCATTTTTGTTGTCCAGCTCATTAACTACGCAATTTACAAACAGAGAGCAACTTCTACATAGGCTACTTTTGGCCACTTGACTTATATATTCTTTTTTGTAGCAGTCTTGATATTTCCCAACAGCTCTCATTGCATCACTCCATGAACATCATCGTGTATACAGTAACTGTCTCTACATCTTAATCTATGTAGTAGCTAATCCATTACTTTAATGCTTCCAGGAGGAGAAGACTAAGATTCCTCTCGGGCTTAACCACATGCAAGGCGCCTTTTACATACTATTTCTGGGACTCGCTATGTCTGCACTTACTATGCTGGCTGAGATCATCGCCCACTCTCGATCATCCACAAGCAATCATGCAACTTGAATTTTCCAGTTTCTGTTAGTTTATTTGCAGTGAATTTTCGAACAATCTGTATAACGCATACCTAACGTAATTAAAAACTGGCATTTTCTTTGTTTTTATTATTTTCCACTTTACCCTGGGGGCAAGTAGGGTTCTGCAATCAAGAATTATTATAAAAAGTTGTGGCATATCACTTTAATCCTTGGACCACCAGGAACACTATCCAGGTGCACAACCTTGGAAACCATCTACTGTAAGCTGAGAATCCAAGATAGCTGCCGTATCCATAAAAGTTTCATATATTGGTATATAATTTGCAGCAACTTCAAGTGTTTTATAGATTTCTAGGATTTTTAGGGACAATGAATTCATTTGTGATAATTTCAAAGTATTTTGACATACCTTTAACTGTAAAGTCAAATACTGTAAGCCTGAAATCCAAGATGACATCCAAGCTGGCTTCCATATTTATAAATGTTCAGGAGCTGGTCATAAATTGCATAATTTCAATTGTAATACAAGTTTTCTAGTGTTTTTAGGGGCAAGGAACTCATTTTTTATCATTTCATAGTAATCTGACACACTTTTACATGTAATTTCCATATGACAGTTAAAATGGAAACTGATTTCACTGGATGTCTTTTCATATAAATTAATTGTTTAGGTTATCAAACTGAACACTTTCACACAAAGCCAGGCTAAAAGTAGCGACTAGAATGCTCACCCCCCCCCCCCCCCCGGGAAAAAGTGATGAAATAAGAGTACTTCTTCATATGATGCAGGATATTGCTTGTGGTGGCAGTTTTGATGTACAACAGCACATTGGAAACCATGAAAGCAGCAGTTACCATATTTAATGGGATGGCATAATGCTAGCATGTGGAACAAAATTAGCTTGTGAAAGCTATAAAGGACGATACAGGCATAAGCAGCTGAGAAAGGTTGCCACCTTACAACAAAGCATGTGCATTGGTGATCGATGTCATGCTCTGGGTTCATAGTTTGTCTTTTGTGAAAGATGAAAAGTTGTCTGCTATTGCACTTTGATACAAACAAGCAATTCTCAGTGACGTCCCAGGTAATGCAGTGGCTGTTCACCTGTTTTTTGATCACTACAGAAGTCCAAGTATGTATTAAAGAGCACGATAGACGGGGACTAGTAAGCCACAAACACTAAAAAATATTTGATGTGTCAGACCAATACAAAGCACCAGATCCTTCAGAGTTCTTTATTTGCTCTGCAAACAAAACACAGTTACTTGCCTACTTGTGTGATAAATGATGTCAAAATGAATTACAGCCTCCACGTCCTAGTGGCATCAGAATTTATCTAGGTGGTTGTTCCAGTGTAGGAACCAAGTCAGAAATTACAAGCGAGCCAGTGATGTTTATTCTCACTTTAGTCCGTGCCAAATTACCCCTTGCTTCGTTTACAGGACCCGAGGCTAGGCTACCATAGTCCACAGTAACCGTGAGGTTTTCTTTATTATACTCTTCCTACTTTGGGGGAGTGGGGTGGCTCAGTGATAAAGTGTGTGATTCGAGATCGCGAGGTTGAGAGTTTATGCTGCGCCCGGGCAGCTTTCTTTGCTGGGAGGGGTAGCACTCTCCTCTAACCCTAGTAGGGCTCTATGATCCATCTAGTCTAGCTCGGTGGAATAATCCCCTCACCTAAGTTTGGAAATGAGCGGCCCAGCCTGACCGACCATCATGCTAAGCAGAAGCTAATAACTTTACTATGTGAAGTGGAGTTGAAATTCTTTCTGGTTGTGATATATTCATTCAATTAATTTTGTTATGAACTTAAAACTCGCCCATAAGGGCGTAGGAACCCCTTGGAATCTCGAGTTTTCCAAGGAAGTGTTCGGCTCTAGCTGCTGAATGTCTCAATTATGAAATCAAATTAAAAGACTCCCCATTATGACTGTATTTTTTGGCATCATCTTTAGCAATTAAATATCGGAGATTCTGCCTATAATTTTGCTCTAACGCTTTTGCTAACTTTTGATGGTGAAATTACCAAGGGATATTATCTCATTAATATCTATCTATCTATCTATTGCCAGACGCCTCAATCCCGTTTGGGGTGGCCACAAACAAATCGCCTCCAAGTCGCCCTGTCCCCCACCATTTCACTACCCTGCTCCCAACTCACCCCCCCCTCTCTCATATACCTCTCCACCCCATCCCTCCATCTCATCCTCGGTCTCCCCCTCCCTCTTCCACCCTCCACCTCACTCACATACACTCTCTTCGTCAGTCTTTCACCCTCCATCCTCTCCACATGGCCAAACCACCTCAGTGTGTTCCTCACAACGCTTCCTATCACATCCACATCAACACCACAACGCTCCTTTATATCCTCATTCGTCAGCCTGTCTCTCCACGTGACTCCACAAGCTCCTCTTAAATAACTCATTTCCACTGCTCTCACTCTTGACTTGTGTCCTTCCAACAACGTCCAAGCTTCACTTCCGTACGTTAGAGTTGGTATCACAATACTGTCATGTAGTAACTTTTTTACTTCCATGCTCACTTCCCTGTTTCTTATCACTGCTTTCAAGGAACCAGCAACCTTTCTTCCCTGCTGTACCCTTTCAAGCACGTCACCCTCCAACCTCCATCCTTACTCATCACACTACCCAAATACTTAAACGTACTCACATTTTCCAATTCCTCACCATCCAACCTCGCTATACATTCACTGACTTCACCTCTCTCAAAGACCATCACTTTACTCTTCCCTACATTCACCTTTAGGTTCCGTTTCTTACACACTCTCAAACTCATCCACCAAGCCTTGCAGCTCCCCTTCATCTTCACTCAACAACACAGTATCATCTGCAAACAACAGTACAGGGAGTTTCCAAACACTATCCTCTCTCACCAGGGCCACTCCAACATCCACTACCCTACCTTGTACCTCTTTTATTACCCCATCCATGTACAGATTGAACAACCATGGAGACATGACACATCCCTGTTTCAAACCAACTTTCAAAGAGAAAAATTCACTTAGTTCACCATCCACACGCACTGCAGCCTTAGCACCATCATACATACTCTTCACAGCATTCAACAACTTCCCATCTACTCCATATATTCTTAACACTTTCCACAATCCTTGTCTATCCACCCTGTCATATGCTTTCTCCAAATCCATGAAAGCCGCATACAACTTCTTTCCCTTCTCTAGAAACTTTTCCACTAAAGATCTAAGAATGAATATCTGATCTACACAACCTCTTCCCTTCCTAAAGCCTCCCTGTTCTTCTCCAACTAATTTCTCTGTTCTTTCTCTAACTCTGTCTATAAGTATCCTACCATACACTTTTCCTATTATACTAAGAAGACAAATGCCCCTATGATTACCACACACTTCTTTTTCCCCTTTTCCTTTGTACAAGGGAATAATTATACCTGACTTCAATCCTCCGGGACTCTACCTTCCTCCCAGGCCAATCTGCACATCTTCCACATCCATTCTACTACTATCTCTTCCCCATGCTTCAGCATCTCACCACACACTCCATCAATTCCTGGGGCTTTCCCCGATTTAACTTTCTTCATTGCTTCCACAACCTCTATCCTACTGATTTCTACCTGTCTTCTCACCTCCCTCCTTCTCCCAGCCATTCCCCAGCCACTTATACTCGCATTACTTCCATCCTCTACGTTCAACAATTCCTTAAAGTGTTCTCTCCATCTGCTCACTTTTTCTCCCTTCTCCACTAGTAATCTACCATGTTTATCTTTCACTCCCCTGCTAACTTCACTTCCACCCTGTCTTACTCTTTTCACTTCTCTCCAGAACATTTTCTTACAGTCCCTCCACTTTACACTCAAATTCCTTCCAAATTCCTCATCCACTCTCTTCTTACTCTCTCTTACTAATCTTTTCACCTCTCTCTTCCTTTCCACATATAACTCTCTCTTCTGCCTCTCAACTTCTTCCACGCCCCTATTTCTCATCCATTCATTGTATGCTTTCTTCTTTTGTGCCACAGCCTGTTTCACCTCTTCAGTCCACCACGCTGTTCCTTGCACCCCCCTCCGTCTTCTCTTCCTTCCACACACCACATCACATGCTGCACATATTTCTTCTGTAAATATCTTACACACACCTTCCACGTCTCCCATCTGCTCCAATTCATATTTGCCCAATCGTTCCTCCACTTCTCTCTTATACTCTACCTTTTTCTCATCCTCTTCTAACCTTTCCACTCTCCTTGCAACTACTCCTTCCTCTCGTCTTTCCCTTCTTCTATTCCTCCATCTTACTTGCATCCTAATTCTGGCCACCACCAAGTAGTGGTCAGAAAGGCCACTCCCCCAACCTCTATAAACTCTTGCATCCAATATACATCTTCGCATCCTTTCATCCACACACACATAATCAATCATTGCCTTCCTTTCATTCAGTTCACCACCCACCCTTCTCATCACTCGCCATGTATACCTGTGGATCATTTTATGCCTGAAGAGGGTATTGGCTATTACCAACCCCCTCCCAGCACAGATGTCCACTAACGCACTCCCATTCTCATCTATCTCAGCAGGCACACCCCACTCACCAACTATTCCATCCACCTTCACATTACCAACTTTACCATTCATATCACCGATCAAAAACACTCTCTCATTCCTTCCAAACTTTTCCATGCACACTTCCACATTTGTCCAGAACTCTTCTCTCACTCTTCTAGCACGATCTTGCGTTGGCGCATACACACACACAATCGCCCACATTTGTATTCCAACTTTCAACTTTACCCACACAATCCTTGACCCAACTGATCCATACTGTCTTATGCTCTTCTTCCATCTTTTACTCACAACTATACACACTCCTTCCTTTGCCCTCTCATTCTCATCTACTCCTGCACATATACCCCATCCATACTCCCATTCTCTCACACTTTCTCCTCTCCATTTTGTTTCAGTTATTCCACATACATCCACTTTCGCATCCTCAAGCACCTGGACAATCTCTCTCTCTTTCACCTCATCATTCGCTCCTCTTACATTCCATGTACACATTACCAAGTCCTTTGTCCGGTCCTGGGTCGTCAACGTTTGGTCAGTCCTTGTCCGAGGCTTCTTGTTTGTTTTTTTAGTTAGTTGTTTTCCGGGGAGGGGCACTAACCCTCCGCCAACCCTTTTAGTCGCCTTTTACGACAAGCAAGTCTTAATTGCTTCAGTTTCGTCGACAGCAGGTTTTCAACGAAGATTGTACTGTAGAATTGCCCTTGTCATGGATGCCATGGCAAATCGCTCTGTACCAGCACTTATGTATTACTGGGACCTATGTTGCAAAAACAAACCCTGAGCTATATTAAGAACTTCACTTTTCTTCACTTCATATTATGTTGTAAGGGAGGTGAATGCAAGAGTTTCAGGTGGAGGTCTGAGTCTGGTGAATGTTGATGGTGGAGAGTGGAATCTGAAGCAGCTGCTGTTTGCAGATGATACTGCACTGGTGGCTGAATCAGAGGAGAGATTGAGACAGTTGGTAGAGGAGTTTGGAAGGGTGTGTGAATGGAGGAAATTGAAAGTAAATGAGAATAAGAGTAAAGTGATGAAATGTACAAGATTTGTAAATGGTAGGGGGATGAACATAGTTTTGAATGGTGAGTTGCTTGAGGAGGTAGAGTGTTTTAAATATTTAGGGTCACATGTTGCAGTGAATGGAAGGATAGCTGCAGAAGTGAAGTTTAGAATGAATGAAGTAGGAAAGGTGCTGGGAGGAATGAAAGAGGTGTTTAGATGTCGTTCACTTACAATGGATGTAAAGTGAAGGAAGTATGAGGGTGTTGTGGTACCGACTGCATTATATGGGGCTGAAACATGGAATATGGGTGCAGCAGAAAGGAAAAATTTGAATGTAATGGAGATGAGGTGTCTGAGGAGTAAGTGTGAGTGACGCGTATGGATCGAGTGCGAAATGATGAAGTGCGAAGAAGAACTGGAGTATTTCAGGAGATGGCTAATAGAGTTGAGCAGTGGGTGTTGCGATGGTTTGGGCATATGGAGAGAATGGATAATGAGCGATTGGTGAAAAAGATAACTAGATCTGATGTGAGAGGTGTAAGGCTGAGAGGGAGACCACGAATAGGATGGATGGACAGTGTGAAGAGAGCGCTGGATGTAAGAGGGATGTCTGTTGAGCAAGGAAGAGTGGCTGTGCGTGACAGAAATAAATGGAGAGAAATTGTAAATGAATAAATGATGACGTAGCCCTGAGGGGATATTCTCCCAATTTTGGTCTGATCAGCTAGTCAGGTCAGGTGCGGGTAAGGGGATGGGTCTATTATGATGTGGCAGGGGTAAACCAGCTCTGCTGTCGGGCCCTGCTGCGGATGTCACTGATTGCACTGCGCAGTTGACCCGTGTGCGGTGTGGTACGGTGAGGATCTGTCCCTTCTCCCCTCTGGGGCTAAGATGCGAATGAATGTGTTTGAATGGATGAGTAAATGGGCAGTGTGTCGTCCTGTCTCGGCTACCTCCCTTTCCTTGGGGGAAGCAGCCTAGGTATATAGATAGATATCATTATGTGCACCACAATACTCAATGAAGGAATCTAAAATGTAGTCAACAGCCGAAAATCATCCAGAGAAAAATCATCCACGGGAAACGCCCTTGTTTCTTACTTCATCTTACAATTGTTAACTGGCAATTTGCTGTAGTTCAGTGAAAACATTCGGCCATTTTGATTACTCTGCGTGGTTTTTACGATGCGATACTTTTACTGTGTGGGAGCGAAGTTGAAATCAACACATGTGAGTTTCTTTTGTAATAAACCGATCTGCCATTGAATAATCAAACCACATTGATATTTCAATGGATATAACATAATCAAGGTTCTTGACTCGAATTCGTGAAATAACAAACTTCACAGTCTTGTCCCCGTATATCAGAGGGAAATTCGGATAACATGGTGCTTGCTAGCTCGTCATGCACTCATAAAGCGCACATTACTGTTGTTGCAAAGTGGAAGTGTAACTGCAGTCCCCGCCCTTCAATCAACACGTGCATAGGCAAACACTTGTATTATTTTGCATGCCCTGTATACTTTTCAAGTAGACACAGTTGACCAGGTTACTGTTCATAAAGTGATACAGATGATACTGTCCGCTGTTTATATTATGCATCCAGCATGTTGAAAGATTTTCCTGCACTTTGGGTCAAGGCAGCAACAGACAATTACCTTCCGATACATACCATTGCCAAAGGACTGCTATCACAAAGATGCCGCTGATTTCCATTTGTTCACAGTCTCAGTGGCTGGGATACCACTAGATTCACTTTTTCACCAGCAACAAGGGATGGGTAGTAGCAAGGAAGAAAATTCAGCTGGATGCTTTGGAAGACGGTTGACTGTCGATGGTGTTTACGGAGGTATTGCCTTTGCAACGGCACCTCCTTTTTACTCTTTCCGGAGCTGCATTCCTTCTTCTTTTAGTTTTTTTTTTTCCTTTTATTCCACATCTGGTGCAATATCTCCTTTTTCTCCTTCAGTCTTGCTTCTTCAAATAAAAAGCTCCCAAATGTTTCTTCCTTCCTCCTGGTATGGTTGTTGTAGCTCTATTGCTGTCTTTCATTCTGTAAACTTGGGCCCCATGATACAAATTTTTTCAGATCTTCCACATCCGCCCCACACAGCTTGCACTCTGTCCGTTCGTGTGTCTGTTTCTATCATTTAGTTCCAGTGTAGCCTATCTGACCTTGCCTTGAATAGAGTTATTAATGCTGGATAATTGTCATGTATATCCTCTTCTTGTATTATTTCTTTGCACTGCCTGTATGTATTCAGACTCGTTTTGTTTGACACTTCCTCTTTCCACTTATCAGTATCCCAGCTTCTTGCCAACTCTTTTATTTAATCTCTTGTCACATTCTCTATTCCATTTCTTATTTTTAGTTCCAACATATATTTTCGTACTGTTATTATCCACTTAAATTTTTCTTTCTCCTGCATATCTCTCAAGATCAATTTCAAAAGATCGTTGTTTTCGTCTTTTAGGTGTTTTAAATAATTCAACAGGTCGTTCATCATTCTTGTTTTCATCAGTGATGCTCCTATCTCCCCTCTCAACGTACATATGGGTGTATATTTCTGTGCTCCCAGGATCTGCCGGTTTACTTTGTTCTCTATCATCTGTAGCTTTTCTATATCATTGTCTGTGTAATTTATAATACTATTTCCATACAGAACAGATGGTAAGACGACACTTTTTTCCAGAATGTTTTACCAATGAGTGGATTGTTACGACTCTTTAATATTGCTGAGTATGTTCTATTTGACATTTCTTGTGTCTTATTTATATCTGTCAGTTTCTGTCTTTCAAACGTATTTCTTTAATTTTCTATGGCTATTCTCAGGTATTTAATATCTTTTACTACTTTTATTCCTTCCACTTCTTCTGGTTGTTCTTTCATATTCCATATCATTACATTACTTTTGTTCTTATTAATTGTTAGCCCACACTCTTTCCTTATTTCATTTACTAGCCTTATTTTTTTTTGTTTTTGCATCTTGTAGTTTTTCTGCCACTAGGAGTCCATCGTCTGCATAGAACAGCACTCTTATTTTCAATATCTTATTACTGAAACCCTTTCCTCAGTTTTCGATGTCTTTAGTTATTATATATGTTGTCAGTTTGAATAAAAGAGTTGATGCTGTGCACCCCTGCTGTATCCCACTCGTCACTTCTATCTTTTTTGTTTCTGATACCTCTATCCTTGTTTATCTCCATCGTATATTTTGCTGATGGCATCTATCATATAAGGATAGATTTGATAATGTTTCATTGCCCTGATTAAACTTTCTCTTTTTATAGAATCATAGGCTTCTTTGAAGCCTGTTGCAGTTACTACTAAAGGGTTTCTCTTTTCAAAGCTCTCTTCCACCATGTATTGTAATATAAATTATTGTCCTCTATCCTTCCTACCTTCGTGAAGCCAGCCTGGGTCTCCTGCAATTTTTCATTTCCTTGCAGATATAATTCCACTTCATCCCTCAAGAGAGCCATAAACATTTTATACGATATGTTAGTCATTGCTAGGGGTCTTAGGTCTTTCACTGTAGGGTTTTTTCACTTTTGGTATCATTTTTGTGGTTGATACTTTCCATTCTTTCGGCTTTTCTTTGCTTACTAGTTCTTTCTTTAAACACATTGTCAGTTTCTCAATACATGTATCACTTTTTATTAACGTCTTATACATTTCCAGTTTTATTCTATCAGGTCCTGGTGCTTTCCTGATTTTTAGGTTTCTGAGGTATTTTCTCACCTGTTCTGGATTTAATTCTGGTTAATTCATTGGTATTACTTTCTTCTCCGTTGCTTGCATTGCATCCATGTGTTCTCGTAAGATCATAGGATATCTCTGATTTCCATTTTCGATATCCCTGTTAAAACTCGTAAATTCCACTATATATTTGTTTTTTCTCCTCATTCCACTCTTCCTGTATTCTCTTTGAGTGTTGTCCATAGATTTTTTGTCAATATTCCACCAATGCTCTTCTACCTTTTTCTTTTTCTAGAACTGTTCCCTCATCACTGTATATATTTAATATTTCCTCACTTTTTTCGCTTTTCCTTTCAGTTTATTTATGTTCTCCTATAATATATTGGGTTTATCTGTGCTGCATCTTATTTCTTTGTCTTTTCTTCATGTTTCATCATTTCTAATCTTATTTTCTCCTGTGCTATCTTCTTATGCTCTAAATAATTATGTTTGATTTGCCTCTTTTTCTCTTCATTTTGTTCATTTCTCATTTGTCTATTTAATGTTTTACATTTTCCAATTTCTTGTCTTCCTTCGTTACCCATGGTGGTTGTTGCTTATCACTTCTTGTTGCTCTTTTCCTTTGATATTTCCCTTTCAGTATTTTATCCGCTGCCTCTTTAATCACTTTATTATATTTCTCTATTGTTTCACATCCTTCTTTTTGAACCTCCTTTTTTACCTATTCCACAAACTTTTTGAATGACTCATCTTCCAGTTTGTATTATTCGCTTTCTTCCCATTTTCCTTTTCTAAACTCCGGTTGGGTGTCTGTTACTTGACTCTCGTTGTTATTAGGTTGTGGTCAGACAGGTCTATGTCTTCACCCTTTTCAACTTTCCTATCTAATAACATTTTGTGCATTTTATCATTTACCATCACCAAGTCAATTACACTCTCTTGTTCACCTCTTTTCCATGTTACAGTTCCTTAACACTTCTCATCACTGTTAAATAATATTAGATTGATATCATTTATTAGTTCTATTATTCTTTTCCCTTGTGCATTCATACCTTGTTTGGCAATAAAACCTAAGTGGCCATTACAATCGCCCATCGCTATGACTGGTTCCTCTTTTTCTTTTTCTGTAATCTCTTCCACTGTTCTTTTTATTTGTATGTTCCTTACTTTAACATCCTGATTACTTTCCACAGAGAAGTAAACTAATACTGTTCTCATTTCCACTTGCCCAACTCTACCTTTTGCATACAAGATATCATTGCACTTAGTCTTTTGCTGATTTAGCTTAATCTTTTCACTTTTCCTGTAGATCATCATCAATTCTCTACCTTTCTTTTCTTTCACATCTCTCATTTCTTCTATTTTCTGTAGGTTCTCACTTATATATATTTTATTTTTTGCTGTGTTTGTTATGCAAACAATATCATTCAGTTTTCATCATTTCTTCAACCACCACCATTTTTGTTTTTGTTAAGTCCTGTATGCTTATTAATTTAAATTTCATTTCACTTTTTGCTTCTTTTTCATCACTGTTTCCTCATCTTTTCCCTCTCTCACTTTCAAGTGTCACATCTTTCTTAGCTTTTCTGCTAACACCCTCTGTCTCCTTCTCCTCATGATTTATAAAAAACTTTCACTCAGCAACCTTTCTTAATGCTCCACCCTCTTTCTCCGTTGTCTCTTTTTTCTTTTAGTTTTTCCCTGAGTTATTTCCCTTTCTCTCTTTCTTTCACTGTCAGGTCTGATATTATGTAGATCTTCTTATATTCTTCTTTCTTAGCCTCTTTCAAGTTCTCAGCACTCTTCACGATTTGCCATTTCTTGTATGTGTTTGTCATTCTAACCAGGAGTGGTCTGCTCTTCCTCTCTCCTGCTTCTCTTTCCTCTTTCTTGCCCAGCCTCACAACATCTACAATTCGCATTTCTTTTATTTGTAGCTCATTTTCCAATAAGTCTATACACACTGCTTTATCCTGGTCTTTCCCAGCTTCCTCATTTTTCACACTGCTCTCGGGTACATTGAATATTAATAAAGAATTTTTTCCTTTTTTTCTTTCTCCTCCCATTCTTCAAACGTCCCTTTCATTTTCTTTGTCATGTTCTCTTCAAACTCCTCCTTGAATTTGGCCCATTTCCCTGTCAAGTTATCAAGCTTCCCATCTACTCCACTTACTCTCTGTTTAATTTTCCCTGATTCTTCTTTCAGAGTATCCTCATTATCTCTTGCCTCATTTCTTTCTTCATTCCTGTTTAGGACCTTCTCAAATTGTATAATCTGTCTCTTTGCCTCATTGTTTTCCTCTTTAACCTCCTCTGGCTCATGCTCTCATTCTCCTGCAATACTTTCTTGGCATCTGCTATGTTTTTTTCTTACATTCTGTTTGCATGCTTTACAGAGCCACATCACTTCTTTATCTTCTTCCAGCGCCTTTGCCATACCTTTTTCTACATTTTCACAGTCCATATGGAGCCAGTAGTCACACTCATCGGACTGTACCCTTTCGTCTTTCCAGGTGACTCTTTTGGAGCAGTGTTTACACACATCCTTCCTCTTGTTTTTCCTCTCTTCGTCCTCACAATGCTGGCATTTTTCTTCCTGATTTAGATTTCCATGGTATCCGCACTCTTTGCAGCTTCTCTTCTTACCACCTCTTCCCTTTGCGTCCTACATAACGCTTTGTTTACTTTCAGTACACACCGATTCAGCTGATGGGCAGTCATGCTCTACAGAAAATTGTAAATGTGAATAGCAGACTCAATCAGGTGGTTCTAATATGCATAATATATCCCACCTACATTAGTTAAGCAAGTCTAGCCACCCTTGTTCTATAGAATTGTATATATCAGTTACTTCTTTCCATTGCCAAGTATATAAAACTCAATGAAAAAAAAGTGCGGGGGACAATCAATATGTTGTCCCCCCCTGAATGAAAAGTGGGGGGAATATGTCCCCCCGTCCCCTCCATGGTTGACGCCCATGACTGGCACTGACCGCAGATTTTTGTCAGACTTTTAAAACAGCACTGGCACGCGGCGGGTTAAAATACTGATAGGTGGCCTCTAAAGCAGTCTTCAATCTAATAATGTAACACACAGTAAGAAACAAGGTAGTGAGATGCCTATCCCTCCCAGGGTAAGGTCAGAGAGCCCACGTTTTAGATTATACAGGGTTACACTAATAATGAATATATATATATATATATATATATATATATATATATATATATTGTTACGGAACAGAGAAAGATAATGTACACTTTAAGTGAGAATACTAAAAATCACTACTGTCCCGTAAAGTTCCAGGTTCAAAACAAAAGAGTTAGGTAAAATTACAAGTTAAAGTTTAATGCTCAAACTAACAACAAAACATTCAGGACTCATAAAGATAATGTAATGGCAAAAAAACAGGTTAAATATATGGTTAACTGCAATAGCCTCTATTAACACGAAATTAGCAAGAGTAAATTTATCTAAGTCAGCCGTGATAAAATGATAATACACTGGGTAATGCTCAGTTAATGCAAGATAAATTATTACAGATACAAACTGTTATTACCACTGGCTGACAATATGAACCTTACATGAATTACAAAAACCTTACTAGGCCTAAGAATTAACCTTATGCTACACAGTACAAGAAAAAATGCAACAACAGTTATACTCAAATTACACACAGCTGCTAGATGGTTGGAGACTTCCTGAGCACTCACAATAATAACTGTACAGGGGAGGACAGAGATGTGAACAAAATGAGGAGCAGATCTAGGTGGGAATAATGCAGAGACTGAGCTCATTATATAGGGGCCAGCAGAGCTTGATACAACTTGTAAGAAGGACGCGCAAATGAAGCCATAGGGGACAAAGAGTTGACAATCCTACTCTGAACAACAGAAAGGACGACTTACTCTACTATAACGGTAGAAGGGGGGACTGAGGCAGAACACGCTCGTGATCAAACATGCAGCATACTGTGCGTTAAAATTACACAAAGGAAGATGAAATCATAGGCTATGTAACACCTCCCCACAAAGAAAAAGAAATTTACAAAGGAAATTTCTTATTACTCTAAAACAATCTGTCTAAAGTCTAGATAAGCAATCTGCAACAACATTTTCTTTCCCCTTGACATGTTGTATGTTTAATGAATACTCCTGAAGAAGTAGACTCCATCTTGTCAATCTCTGATTTTTATCTTTAAACTTACTAAGGAATTTCAGTGGGTTATGATTGGTATAAATGACTATGGGGTCAAAACCAGAACACAAATAAAATGAAAAATGCTGTAAACCCAAAATCAAGGCCAAAAGCTCTTTCTCAATAGTTGAGTAGTTCTTTTGAGGTGGAGTGAACTTCTTACTGTAATAAGATACAGGGTGTTCAATACCCTGATCATCCTCTTGCAGCAAAACAGCCCCAGCTCCTGTATCACTTGCATCAACAGCCATCTTAAAAGGCTTAGCAAAATTTGGAGTAGCGAGCACTGGCTGACTTAATAGGATAGCTTTAAGTTTGTTGAAAGAGGATTCACAGTTATCGGTCCAGACAAATTTAACTCCCTTTTTCAGTAGGTCGGTAAGTGGTGATACAAGAATAGAAAAGTTAAGAACTAATCTCCTGTAATAACCTACCATTCCCAAAAATCTTTGTAGCTCTTTCCTACTTTTAGGTCTGGGAAGATCACTTATAACCTGAACCTTAGCTCCTGGTGGTGCAACATGTCCATCACCAATTACATACCCAAGGTACTGAACTTTAGCTTGACCAAACTCACACTTTGATAAATTAGCTACAAGATTAGCCTGAACCAAACGCTCAAGAAATTGACTGACATGGCATAGGTGATCTTTCCAGTCGTCACTGAAGATTAATACATCATCAATATAAACAACACACCCTGTCAAACCCTCTGTTACAACATTCATGAGCTTCTGAAATGTGGCTGGTGCATTCTTCATACCATATGGCATTACAGAATATGCAAAAGTCTTTCCTAGTGTTACAAAACATGAGATCTCCCTAGCACGTTCAGTCATAGGTACTTGCCAGTATCCCTTTAACAAATCAAACTTACTTATGTACCTAGCCTTTCCGATCTTGTCTATGCAATCTTCCACGCGAGGGAGAGGGTGTCTGTTTTGGTTATCTGATTAACACATCTGTAGTCCATGCAAAGCCGCTGTGACCCACCTGGCTTAGGGACTAGTGTGACAGGAGAACTCCACTCGCTCTGACAGGGCTCAATCATCTTGTGGTCCAACAGGTAGCCATGCTCCTTCTGGATGTGAGGAACTTTCACTGGGTTCACACAATAAGGAGGCAATTTAATTGGCTTTGCGTCTCCAACATCGACATCATGCATCAACACAGTGGTTCTTCCTGGAGTGGCACGGAACACTTGCGGGTACTCCTGCAGTAATGCCGAAAACTCCTGCCTTTCCTCGGGAGGTAGGTGAGAAAGCTTAGTCTGGAGATCATTCATGATATCAGGATTCTTCCCCAAACTATCACTCAGGCTCATTCTGCATGGGAGAGCTTCACATGCTGGCTCGGGTGGAACAGCTACAGTGCAGACTGGATTATTTTCGTCCTGCCTGTGATATAACTTTAGCATGTTGATATGACAAAGTTGCTTGTTCTTTCTATGATCTGGTGTGGCGATGACATAGTTGACGTCACTGAGTTTCTTCTCCACGAAATAAGGACCACTAAACTTGGCTTGAAGAGGTTGCCCATGAACCGGTAGCAGAATCAAAACCTGATCTCCTGGCTGAAAGTGGCGTAACCTGGACTTCTTATCATACCAAGTCTTCATCTTCTCCTGAGCAGCTCCTAAATTCTCTCTCGCCAGCTGTAAAGCAGTGGACAGCCGTTCTTTGAACTTCATAACATACTCCAGCAGGTTGACGTCATCTTCCTCCGACAGCCAGCATTCCTTGAGTAGCTTAAGGGGTCTTCTTACTTCATGGCCAAACAGTAGTTCAAAGGGTGAGAAGCCCAGTGATTCATTTGGAGATTCTCTTGCGGCAAACACAACGAATGGAAGACCTTTATCCCAGTCTTTCTGATGTTCCAAACAGTATTTCTTGAGCATCGATTTGAGTGTTTGATGATATCTCTCCAATGCTCCTTGAGTCTGGGGATGGTAAGCTGAGGACGTGATCTGGGTGATGCCCAACTCTTTCAGAGACTGCTTGAAAACATTTGACGTGAAATTACTTCCCCGGTTTGACGGTACCTCCTTGGGCAGACCAAACTTTGTGAAGAACCCTAGCATTTCCTTAACCACGTTCTTTGCTGAGATATTTCTAAGTGGAATGGCTTCAGGATAACTAGTAGCCATATCAATCAGGGTCAACACATAAGAAAATCCTGAAGAAGTCTTAGGAAGAAGGCCCACAATATCCACCAACACATGGGTGAATGGCACCTCAAAAGGAGGAATGGGAACTAGAGGTGCAACCTTTTCGGTCTGATTACACTTCCCCACAACTTGACAGGTGTGACAAGACTTACAATACCAGGAAACATCCCTGAAGATACCTGGCCAGTAGAAGTGTTTCAAAAAGCGTGCCACAATCTTCCTCACTCCAAGGTGTCCTGCCAAACTGGAATCATGAGCCACTCTAATGATATCCTGACTACAGACACGAGGGATGACAACTTGATGTACAATCTCCTACTCACAGTCGGCTGATGCTGTTGGGGGTCTCCACTTCCTCATTAGTACTCCTGAATTTATATAATAACAAGTAGAAGCACCAGCTGACTCTTCCTCACTGCAAGCAGAGTTAACTAGACCTTTCAACTCAGGGTCAGCAACCTGCAACTCAATCAACTCTTGACGAGACAAATTATCAACACAACGGGGTACTGCCTCATCTGGTGAGTGGTCCAAATTAGCAAGAAAAGTGTCAGCTAGGATAACATCATCATCATCATTATCCTCTAAATCACCAGTAACTTTAGACTTAGCCCTAGTGACAGCACATGCAGGGAACACATCAGGGACATCACAATCATGGGTTGCAGCCACTGGCTCACTAGACAACTGAGGAGCTGGACACACTTGACTTCCACCAATATCATTTCCAAGTAAGAAAGTTACACCTGACATTGGGAGTGTCTCAACCAACCCAACCATAACAGAACCATTAACAAAACCAGACTCTAAATTTACTCTGCACAGAGGGACAGAGAAGTAATTATTCCCTACACCTTGTAAGATTACAGTTTCATCAGAGGAATTAACATTAGAGCCTAGAACACTGGTCAGCATAAGGGATTGGCAAGCACCTGTATCACGATATATTTGAACTGATTTCCTGTCATTACTGTCCAGATGACTGACAAAAACATCAGACAGGAAATTAGCACATGAACTCTTGAGAGTGTCACCCACGTTACTGCTCAAAAGAGGTGCTTCATCATGAGAATTTAATTTACCCCTCAAAGCAGGTTCAGTTAACTCAGTTAAAGAATCCTGGGAACTCTCAAGGGTGGACACTAGACCAATTGACTGAATATTTAAAGACTCCTTTTTGTTCACATCACGCTGTCTCCTGAAACATTTCTCCGTAGTATGACCAAGCTTACTACAATAAGTACATTTACTTTTCTGAAATCTAGAGGTGAAGCTGGTATTTACTTCCTGAGAAACATCATCTTTATTCTCTTTCCTGTTACCTGTACCCTGAGTAGAGGCAACGTACTTACTCTCAGCTTTCCTTTTTTCTCTAGAATATCTCTTGTGAGTGAGAACATATTCATCAGTTAAAACTGCAGCATCAGACAAATTATCTATTATTCTCTCATCAAGATCTAGGCTTACATCTTTACTAATACACCTTTTGAAGTCCTCCAGCAAAATCATCTGCTTAAATTTACCAAAATCAGAATCCACATTCTTAGAATTTAACCACTGCTCTAACAGATCTTCTTTGATTTTTGCATACTCAACATGGGATTGCTTATCTTGCTTGTAAGTTGTCCTAAATTTTACTCTATAAGCTTCAGGAACAAGCTCATAGGCCTTAAGAATCAAGCTCTTGACTACATCATAATTACAAGATTGATCCTGAGGCAAAGATGCATAAGTTACTTGAGCTTTACCGGTGAGAACAGTTTGAAGGAGTACTGGCCAATACCTTTTGGCCCAATTAAAACCTGTAGCTACCCTCTCAAACAACTGAAAATACTTTGTTAAATCAGATTCATTAAAAGGAGGGACAAGTTTAACATTTTTAGCCACATCAAAATCATCAGAGCTAGATGATCCAGTTCCACCTTGTTTCATGCGATACTCATGGTCTGCCTGAATCCTAGCAAGTTTAATTTGTGCCTGAGCCTGTACCTGTGCCTCTTGAATACGAGCATTTGCCTGAAATTCAGCCTCCTGAATACGAGCCTGAGACTCCACCTCCTTAGCCTGAGACTCCGCCTCCTTAGCCTGAGACTCCGCCTCCTTAGCACGTGCTTGAAATTCAGCCTCCTTAACACGAGCCTCCTGCAGGGCTAGCTGTAACTTAGCTAATTCAATCTGCGTTTGCTCATTTGGAGGAGTTACATTAAACAAGCTTTTATTAATCATGCCAACAATTTGATCTTTAGAATGATGAGAGTGAACTGCAATTCCCAATTGTTGAGCAACAAGCTTAAGTTCATTCTTTGTTCTGTTTTCTACATCACACACTGTTTGCACATTTGACAAAAAATCTTTGGCTTCATCAAGTGTAGTAATAGTAGACATCATGAATAAATCACAGTCACAGAATATCAAGCAATATCCTTATGATAATATCCTGAATATCCTGATAAGAGGTCGCCAAATTTATGTTACGGAACAGAGAAAGATAATGTACACTTTAAGTGAGAATACTAAAAATCACTACGGTCCCGTAAAGTTCCAGGTTCAAAACAAAAGAGTTAGGTAAAATTACAAGTTAAAGTTTAATGCTCAAACTATCAACAAAACATTCAGGACTCATAAGGATAATGTAATGGCAAAAAACAGGTTAAATATATGGTTAACTGCAATAGCCTCTATTAACACGAAATTAGCAAGAGTAAATTTACCTAAGTCAGCCCTGATAAAATGAAAATACCCTGGGTAATGCTCAGTTAACGCAAGATAAATTATTACAGGTACAAACTATTATGAACAATGGCTAACAACAAGAACTTTACATCAATTACAAAAACCTTAGTAGGCCTAAGAATTAACCTTATGCTACACAGTAAAAGAAAAAATGCAACAACAGTTATACTCAAATTACACACAGCTGCTAGATGGCTGGAGACTTCCTGAGTACTCACAATAATAACTGTACAGGGGAGGACAGAGATGTGAACAAAATGAGGAGCAGATCTAAGTGGCAATAATGCAGAGACTGAGCTCATTATATAGGAGCCAGCAGAGCTTGATACAACTTGTAAGAAGGATGCGCAAATGAAGCCATAGGGGACAAAGAGCTGACAATCCTACTCTGAACAACAGAAAGGACGACTTACTCTACTATAACGGTAGAAGGGGGGACTGAGGCAGAACACGCTCGTGATCAAACATGCAGCATACTGTGCTTTAAAATTACACAAAGGATGATGAAATCATAGGCTATGTAACAATATATATATATATATATATATATATATATATATAGATATATATGTCCGACTCTGGGCATAGACTTCACAGCCCGCTATCAAGGCCCAGCAGTCCTCTTATATACCATACACCTCTACATGTCACCACTTGGGCGCTGACACCCACCGTCCATATTGAGTACATGCTAGGGCTGTCTCATGCAGGACTGGTGTATTGGTATTAGCGGGGGTATTTTTTACGACATGTCGGAGGGTCTTTTGGTAGATCAGTAAAGCCTGATTTAATGAAATTCAAATCCTTTTACTGTTCCCTGTCCAAACTGGGATTTGAGCCTGGGTCCATTAGGACTGCAGACCACCTCTCTACCGATTGAACCACAGCATCCCGAAGATTAGTAAGTGCATATAATATCCCCTGATGCTAATCAAACACTTATGCATGATGCCACAAGGACGAAGGAACCTGCTGGGTTCGAATTACTCCTGTACTCCCAAGGTGGATGAAAAGCTGATGACAGGGAGAGCTGAAGCTCCCGTTTTATCAGCCTTCGGGACTAGGTCCCGACCATCCCCCTTTGTTGAACTTTTTCTGTGTCTCAGTAACACAGAGAGTAGGCCAGCAAGCTCTCCAATACAAGTTTCTCAATCAACACCAAACTACATGCACAGTACACACCACACTTCCTTTTCCAAAATAAAAAATAAATCATTGCAACAAAACACGTGGCCTCGGAGTCCCCCGGGGGGGGGGAACATAAATGCCCCCACCTTCCGCCCCTCTCCCGGTGACGACTCGAGATGCATGGAACCACTGTCTGACTATCTTCTTCTTCATTTCAACAACATTCACGGCCTTTCCTCTAACTCTCACTCTGTTGAGCACCACCTCTCCTTCTCTAAACCTCACCTTCTTTTTCTAACTGAGACTCGGCTGTCTGGGGCAACTGACAGCAAACCCTTTTCTGTATCCTCCTACTTTCTCTATACTCATTTCAAAGCCATAGGTGGCTGTTGTGTATATATACGCAACAACTTATCTTTCTCTCTTGTTCCTGAACTCGATTCTTCTGAATTCTCTACACTCTGGCTTCGGCTTTCCTGTCATTCTCTGACTAAATATATCTGTGCTGTTTACTCCTCTCCTAATACTACTGACTATCAAAAATTCTTTGCATATCTTACTTCTACAATGGAAAGCATTCTATCCATTTCTCCTTTCTCTGAAATCTCCATTCTTGGAGATTTCAATGTTCACCACCACCTTTGGCTCTCCTCTTCTTCCATTGATCCACCTGGTGAACAAACCTACACCTTTTCTATCCTTAACCCCTCAAGACCGCAAATGTTTCAGGCAGGGTACCTCCCACAACCGCAAATCAGGGGTGTTTTGGCGACTTTCACCAAGGGCAAATTGGCTATGTTCTGGCTAAAGAGGAAGAATTTACACACCTGACAACGCAATCCGTGCCCCTGTAGGTCAAATGGTTACCGCACAATCGCGCGTCAAAGTTCAAAAAAAGTTTATGATAGTTACCCATCGAACACAATCGAAAACATGAAAATTTTGATGACTACCAATTTTTCTTATTGAAACAGGTCATTTCAAAGTGTTTTGTCACACCAACCATGAAAACAGGTGTATGTAGGTGTGGGGAGATTACTAGGCTGTGGGGAGATAAAGTAGGCTGAGGAGAATAGGCCTATAGGTACGGGGGTTGGAAATAACTAGCTTGTAGCATGAAAAGAAAGCACTTCATTGTATTCTGTAACGTCTACCATGAAATCAGGTGTGTATATAGGTGTGGAGATAACTAGTTTTGACAAATACCAAATTCTCTTGTGGAAACCCTCCATTTCAGTGGGATTTGTCATACCAGCCATAAAAAACAGGTGTGTATGTAGGTGTGGGGAGATAAAACAGGTGTGGGGAGTAGCCCTACAAGGCCTCATAGTCATTCCAAAACTAACACAGACGCATATAAATGTTTATAACCATCAAGGACATCAAAATAAAGTTGAATAATGCTATAAGTACATTCATAAGAAAGAAAAAAATAATAATTTATTTCCGATTTCTCTTATTACTGTCCCAACTTCTCGTTACACATTTATCACACCATTACAATTATCCTATTATCGTTACACTTCATCACACTTATCATTACAGTTTCGGCAACAACCAAATTCTTCCGTGGAAACTCAATTTCACTGGAATTTATCACACCAGCCATGAGAACAGGTGTGTTTGTATGTGTGGAGAGATGAAACAGGTGCGGGGAGTAGCCTTACAAAGCCTCATAGTCTTTCGAAAACTAACACAGACGGACACTACTCAGAGCTGCTAATCTGGGCAGGTAGGGAGAATGAAAAAAAAAAAAAAAAAAAGATGCGTCGTATGTAGTACAACATACAGCATTCTCCAACTACGTACGTACATAAACTGGTAGGTACGAAGTGAGAAATGAACAGAGTGAGGTGTAAAAATTTGGGAAGAAGTACAAATAATACGAAACAGGTACGTATATCAAGCCTGACAATCGGGGGCCTGGTGGGGGTTGGAAGGATAGTGAGGGACAAGGAGGGAGAGATGGGGAAGGGTTTCAGGGGGAGGGAATGAGGCTAGCAGGGAGGCAGGAGGGCAAGAGAGGGTGGAAAGGGACGCAGGTTGTTGTGGGAGGAGAGATGCAGTTGTGTGGAGGAGTGGGAGAGTGATGGGGGACAAGAAGGGCGTGAGAGAGTGGAGTAGAGGGTGGCATGGAGGCAGCCGAGAGGGGGGTGCCCCCCCACCGCCCGGGTTGGTCCGATTACCCCTCACGCAACATCAGGGACGAGTTCTCATTGGCCTGAAGCCATGTACGTCATAATCGGGGTGGAGCAACCACTCTGCAGTTTTTTACAGGCCGCATTCAATTGATACGATTAGGCATTTTGCCATAAAACTCAAATTGCATCAATTGATGCGATTAGGACATAAAAGGTTAATGACCTAGAGCAGCTTGCACAGCACCCTACCCGTATAACTGACCGCCTTGGAGAGAGCTCCAACATACTTGACCTATTCCTTGCAACTAATCCTTCTGCTTACACTTAAACTTTTCTCTCTGTTGGGCTCCTCTGATCACAACCTTATCACCTTAACTTGTCCTGTCGCTCTGGTGTAGCCTGCGTATTTGTGGCACTTTGGAGCTGCGGATTTGGAGGGCCTCAGGCAGTACTTCTTTGATTTTCCCTGGAATGATTATTGCTTCCATGGCCGGGAGCCATCTGGGTGTGCCTTGCGCATTATGGAGGCTATTCTCTCGGGCATGGAAGCATACATTCCTTTCTCATATCCTTTACCTAATGCAAGAAAGCCTTGGTTTAATCACGCTTGTTCTAATGCTGTCCGCAACAATGAGAGGGCCTATAAAAGGTACTGAAGCCAAACCACCCCCGAATCACATCTTTTATACATTTCTGCCCGGAATTGTGCTAAGTCTGTTCTTCACCGTGCTGAAAATAATAACATCCGTACTAAATGCTCTCAACTCTCTAAATCGAATTCTTCCCGCTGTTTCTGGCACCTTGCCAAAATCTTTTCCAACAACTTTACCTCATCATACTTCCCTCCTCTTTTCTACTCTGATGGCTCTGTAGCTATTTCTTCTACCGATAGAGCAGATCTCTTCGCTCAGACTTTCTCCTCCAATTCCACCTTAGACGATTCCGGTGCTGTTCTTCCATCACTTCCCCCCTCTGACTTCCTCATGGCTGACATTAAAATTTCTTCAGCTGATGTAGTTTCTGTCATCACAGGCCTCTATATTAATAAGGCATATGGGCCTGATGGAGTACCTCCTGTTGTTCTCAAGAACTGTGCTTCTGTGCTTACACCCTGCCTAGGCAAACTCCTTCGTCTTTGTCTATCAACTTGTACCTTTCCTTCTTGCTGGAAGTTTGCTCTCATTCAGCCAGTCTCAAAGAAGGGTAACCATTCCCAACCCTCTAACTATTGTCCAATTGCTTTAACATCCTGTATCTCAAAAGTTTTCGAGTCTCTTCTTAATAGAAAAATTTTAAAGCATCTTTCCTATCATAACCTTCTTTCTGATCGTCAATATGAGCTCCGTCAGGGATGCTCCACTGGCGATCTTCTCACCTACCTTTCAGACTCCTGGTAATCATCCTTTCGGGACTTTGGCGAAAGCTTTGCCATTGTACCTGACATCTCAAAGGCTTTCGATCGAGTCTGGCATAAATCTTTTATTTCAAAACTGTCCTCTTACGGTTTCTATCCTTCTATCTGTGCCTTCATCACTAGCTTCCTTTCTGGTCGTTCTATAGCCGCTGTTGTAGATGGCAATCGTTCTTCTCCTAGATCTATTAACAGTGGTGTTCCTCAGGGCACTGTCCTATCACCAACTCTCTTCCGTTTATTGGTCATTGACTTTCTAAGCTGTACATCTAACCCTATCCACTCATATGCTGATGACTGCATCCTTCACCTTTCCATTCGGTTCCCGCAACGCCCATCTCAGCAGTTATTTCAACAAACAAAGGATGAGGCTATGGCACACCTAATGCCTGACTTGGCTCGTATCTCTGACTGGGGTAAAAATAATCTGTTTTTTTTTAATGAATGAAAAACTCAGTTTTTACACCTATCAACCCGACAAAATCTTCCACAGGTATACGCACTAATGTTTAATAATATTCAGGTTAATCCTGCATCGTCCTTGAACATGCTTGGGGTTTCATTTACTCGGGACTTATCTTGGAAAGATCATAATACATCTCTTGTAAAATCTGCTTCCAAGAGATTAGGTGTGCTAAGCCGACTCTGTTCCTTCTGTACCTCTGCACAATTGTTGACTCTATACAGGGGTTTTATCTGCCCCTGTGTGGAGTACAACTCTCATGTGTGGGGAGGCTCCCCACATACAGCTCTTCTCAATAGGGTGGAGTCAAAGGCTATTCATCTCATTAACTCTCCTCCTCTTACCGACTCCCTTCAACCTCTATCTCTTCACCACACTGTTGCATCTATATCTCTTTTCTATCACTACTTCAATGATCACTGCTCCTCTGAACTGTCTGCATGCATTCCTCCACCTCTACGACGGGCGCGTAGCACCCGTCTAGCAGCAAACCCTCATCCCTTTTCTGTCCAACTCTCTAATGCAAGCGTTAACCATTACTCCCAGTCCTTCATTTATGCAACAGGTCTACTCTGGAACTGTCTCCCTCTGTCTGTATTTCCTGCTTCCTATGAGCTCCAGTCTTTCAAACGCAATGTGTCCAGGGATCTCGAAATGATCGGATCTTGAATTTGACTCTCTCTTGTATTTTGTTTTTCTCTTGGAAGGTGCAATTTTGTGGGCTCGCGGCCCTTGGTTCCTTCTTCCTCATATATATATATATATATATATATATATATATATATATATATATATATATATATATATATATATATATATATGGAAACAAAATAAAATAAATGGTATGAGTTATTGGTCATTGCGCCTTCACGCATGTACTGTATCTCATATTATGTAATGTGCTTGTATGTTTGCATCGATGGTGTTGTTTAAGTGTTTAACTTGATAAAAAAAAAAAAAAACTATGATATTCTCCATTCATTTCTGTTTGAAGCAGTGTTTGTTTTCCAAACACAATGACAGCAGGGTGACAGTCAAGCGCTTAGCATTCGGATGCTTTTAACTATAGTTCAGAAGCGGGATTTGCCAGTTACATGCTTGAGAAGCTTCTTCGCATTTCCCGTACGGTTGCTCCAGTCCCGATACGAGTCAGATTTCCCAGTTTGCCTGCTGTTTGCGAGCGTAGTTACTTCGTAAGTTGTACAATAATGTTTGTGCTCATTTTCATTGTAATGTTTTATTTACAGGTATGTGATTGTTTCTTTAATTATGTAACTGAAATTAAGTCTGTATGGTAAATAATTTACAGTGCTATGTAATGTAAGAAAACTCTTGCATGTTTTGGTTGTCTCCCAGTTGGTAACTGTGCTCTCTCTCTAGAATACAGCAGAACTGTAGAAAAATGTAGATAATTCTAGGACAATGCAAGCTTATACTGTATAAGGATGGAGAGGAGACTAGAGTAAGTTTAGTCGGTTTTCAGTTCAGTTTGAGTGTAGTCCAGGGTCAGTGCAGTGAAGTTTGTATATTTGCGGTACTTGTGAAAAGAGTGAAGTTTTATTGAAGTTCGTATATCATCGGTACTCGTGAAAATAGTGAAGTGTTTTGAATCATGAAGTGTTAAATAAAGACAGTGAACTTAAGAAGCCAGTGTTTATTTACAACACCTGAGCTATCTTGTGTGCTGTACACCTAAAGGCTGACCACAGGAAGAAAAACTCACTGAGCAACGCCCTTCCTGTACTGTATATCTATCTATCTATATATATAGATATATATGTACTGTATAGTCAGCCAAAAAAATCGTGTCATAGTTCCGAACCCCGCAAATATTCGAAGAGATAAGTCGAAGCAGAAGGGATAGTTTCACAAGTCTGGCAACTGTGTCAGACCAGACTGTGATGGGGATTGGGGGTGAGTTGTTTGGGGGTGGAGGTTGGGTAATGAAGTATGTGTGTGCTGTAGTTGTTGTTGGCAGTGTAGTCTAGCATTATACCTGCAAATAATTAAAATGTATCGTCATAATGCCTCGATCGTGTAGCCAATCAAATAAATGAAATGACGAGGTGCAACCCCGCCCCCTCCCCACTTTCCTCCCACACCCTCTCTGCCGGGTATCAACTAGCCATATGACATCGGAATAAAGGGCAGAAAGCTGTGTTTTTATTGTATGTTTACCTTCTGAACATGGCAGGATATACTGTATATATACCATGTGTGGTGTGGCAGAGGCATGTGGTGCCTTCACAGAAATAACGAGAAGAGCATTCCACAGGTGGATAGTGTTTTGGTAAAGGGGTGAGGGAAACCCTTAGATATAAATAAGCCTAGATGCCGCAGGACATTACTTTAGACGTGTCTGCCAGACCGCCATCTTGCAACGATCGAGGCAGACGATGTCATGTTCCTGACGATGGTCAAAGTTGACCACCATTTGCCTAGCAATGCAGCAGCACTGTGCTGCTTTTAGGTGTAGAAAGCGTCGGAATATTTTTATAGTGACACCGATAGCATGAGCGGCTCAAGTCTCTGATTATGCAAATTTCCCTCAGCTGCTTCCCTATCCGCCGAAAAGAGGATGGAGGGTTCCAGAAGGGAAATTTAAACCTGCTGTCCATCGAGTTTACTTTTCGGATGAACCAGGAACCACAACCATTACCACGACAACAACAGCCACCACCATAACAACCACCACAACAACCTTCACCATCACAACCACCACCACCACCACCACCACAACCACCACCACCACCACAACAACCACCACCACCACAACAACAACAACCACCACCACCACAACAACCACCACCACCACAACAACCACCACCACCACAACAACAACCACCACCACCACAACAACAACCACCACCACCACCACAACAACAACCACCACCATAACAACAACCACCACCACCACCACAACAACAACCACCACCATAACAACAACCACCACCACCACAACAACAACAACCACCACCATCACAACAACCACCACCACCACAACAACAACAACCACCACCATAACAACCACCACAACAACAACCACCACCACCACAACAACAACAACAACCACAATCAACAACAATCACCATAACAACAACAATCACCACCACCACCATAACAACCACTACCGCCACCATAACAACCACCACCACAAGAACAACAACAACAACAACAACAATCACCATAACAACCACCACCATCACCAACACCACCACAACAACAACAGCAACTACAGCCAACGCCACTGTAACAATCACCACCACCACCATCACCACCACAAAAACCACCACCACCACCACAACAACCACCACCACCACAATAACAACCACCACCACAACAACAACAACAACAACAACCACAACAACAACAACAACCACCACCAAAACAACAACAACAACAATCACCATAACAACAACAATCACCACCACCACCATAACAACCACTACCGCCACCATAACAACCACCACCACCACCACAAGAACAACAACAACAACAATAATCACCATAACAACCACCACCACCACCAACACCACCACAACAACAACAGCAACTACAGCCAACGCCACCATAGCAATCACCACCACCACCATCACCACCACAAAAACCACCACCACCACCACCACAACAACAACAACTACCACCACAACAACCACCACCACAACAACAACCACATCACCACAACAACAACCATCACAACAACAATAACAACAATCACAACAATAACAACAACCACCACCAACATAACAACAACCACCACCACCACAATGACAGCAACCACCACCACCACAATGACAGCAACCACCACCACCACCAACATAACAACAACCACCACCACCACAATGACAGCAACCACCACCACCACAATGACAGCAACCACCACCACCACCACAACAACAGATACCACCACCACAACAACAACAATTAACACGACAAAACAACAACCACCAACATCACCACAACCACCATCACAACAACCACCACCACCATCACCGCAACCACCATCACATCAACCATTACCATCACAATAACCACCACAACAACCACCACCACAATAGCCACCATTATAACCATCATCACAACAACAGCCACCACAATAACCACCACCACAACAACAACAACCACAACAACAATCACCATCAACATAAAAACGACCACTACCAACAAAATAACCACCACTACCATCATAACAACAAAAACCACCACCACCACCATCATCACGCCAAAAACCACCACCACCACCACCATCATCACGCCAAAAACCACCATCATCACCACCACCACAACAGCACCAAAACCACCATCACTATCAGCACCACAACGACAAAAACCACCATCACCACCATAACAGCAACAACCGCCACCACCACAACAAAAATCACCATCACCATCACCACAAAAAAAACACCATCACCACCACCACAACAAAAACCACCATCACCACCACCACAACAATAACGACCATCACTACTACCACAACAAAAACCACCATCACCACCACCACAACAAAAACCACCATCACCACCACCACAACAAAAACCACCATCACCACTACCACAAGAATAACGGCCATCACCACTACCACAAGAATAACGGCCATCACCACCTCCTCCACAACAACATTCATTTTCATAGTCGGACTTCACTCTAAAACAAGCCCCACTATTACATGCTTGACCGCTCCAAGATGACGGCCGCACAGACGCACCGCTGCTGTACTGAAGAATGAGTGATGCGGCATCTAGTCTTACTTATATCTATGGGGAAACCCAGCCACAGGTGTTACACAAGGTGATGAGACCAAGATATACACCCACCAACATATAGTCATATCTTCAATGTCATTCAGTTATTACTGTATACTGGACGACAGGAAATAGAGGGGAGATTCTAGCTATCATTAATAAACGTTGTTTTATATTGTCATAATCGAGACGCGTCATTAAATTCCAAACACTGGTTATGAAACGTATTCCACTGTTATTCAGTCCTCTGTAGTTGTAAGTTATTATCACTGTAGGGGGTTTTAATTGTAAACTAACATAAAGCAAAACAACAACTCACCATTATAATAAACGGTATGTGAATATGGCGTTTTGATCAGTACTCAGTATAAATATGCTAGGCCTAATAAATATCCTGAGTACTTAGCTGTGGTGTTGACGGTAATAAATGCAGAGAGAGATGGATAATTCTTGGAGAATGCTGAAGGCACCTCTGTACTAGCTGGTGCCAAGGAGAGAACTACTCTCTCTGGTAGCAGGGAGAGAACTGGTCTGCTTCGAGCAGCTTTGTGCACGAAGTAAATGAAATGAAACAGCATTACTGAATATTTTTTAGAAAATACATTGTTTTCTCCAAGACCAAATTTATCTCTAGCGATAAATAATATTCTATCCAAATTATAAATTACAGAAAACTATTTACAAAAATGTGCTGTCGTGGGCGGGATTATTTAAACCCGAAATCCACGACATAGTCCCCCGCCCAAAATACTGTATATACAATATTTACAATTGTCCCGTCCCAATCAGGGTCCGCCATAGTTGGGAGGGACCTAAGGCGGTCCGACATGATGTCCTCAATGGGGCATCACATCGGTCATTTACCGGTGTAGGGAGGTGTTGGGTAGCGCCGGTTTGGCTGTCATCTTCTTCCCTTTCTATATCAATTTCTAAGGGATACAGCTTAATCACTGGTCTCGTGGTCAAACCGGTGCATGTCCTTAGCTGCACTACCCTACATTCTTGATCGGAACCATATAACAATTTAGTAACCCGACCTAGTCGCCAGAGAAGTCGAGGTCCATCGTTGTGTATCAGCACGACATCCCCAACTTGTGGTGCTGCCTTCCCCTTCTTGTATGTCAATTGACGGTGTTGCTCCCTGAGAGATATTAGGTAATCAGTGGTCCATGTATATGTCTTAGTAACCAAATACTAAAGTACATATTGATTTTAAATATAAATGCAGTCTTCTGTGTTCAAGAGTGTATTCGTAATCCATACCCGCCAGAGAGACAGGCCTGAGGGCTGATGATTTTATGCCCCTGAAGCATAGGAGTGCAGACCTCACGAGCTAGAACGACAGTCGACATCTCATCCAGGCCATAACAGAGCTCTGTGGTTGATGCTTCTCCTCAGAATGAACCTCTGCCAGTCTCGAGTAGAATCTCACCGCCTCTGGACCCATCCCGCCTCATGTTGTGAACAGAAGGGGTGTGAATGAACCGTGGTCCACATTTTTTTCTTTTTTTTTTATGCGAGGAAGAAGGAACCAAAGGCCATGAGCCCGCAGTAACAGTTCCCTCCAAGAGAAAAACAAAATACAATAGAGAGCCAAATTCAAGATCCGATCATTTTGAGATGCCTGGACACACTACATTTGAAAGAATGGAGATCATAGGAAGCAGGAAATACAGACAGAGGGAGACAGTTCCAGAGCTGACCTGTTGCATAAATGAAAGATTGGGAGTAACGGTTAACTCTTGCATTAGAGAGTTGGACAGAAAAGGGATGAGAGTTTGCTGCCAGACGGGTGCTACGCGCCTGTCGTAGAGGTGGAGGAATGCAAGCAGACAGTTCAGAGGAGCAGTGGCCATTAAAGTAGCGATAGAAAAGAGATAAAGATGCAACAGTGCAGCGAAGAGACAGAGGTTGAAGGGAGTCAGTAAGAGGAGGAGAGTTAATGAGACGAAAAGCCTTTGACTCCACCCTATTGAGAAGAGCTGTATGTGGGGAGCCTCCCCACACATGAGAGTTGTACTCCACACAGGGGCAGATAAAACCCCTGTATAGAGTCAACAATTGTGCAGGGGTAAAGAAAGAGCGGAGTCGGCTTAGCACACCCAATCTCTTGGAAGCAGATTTTACAAGAGATGCAATATGATCTTTCCAAGATAAGTCCCGAGTAAACGAAACCCCAAGCATGTTCAACGATGATGCAGGATTAAGCTGAATATTATTAAACATTAGTGGGTATACCTGTGGAAGACTTTGTCGGGTTGATAGGTGTAAGAACTGAATCTTAGATGCATTAAAGACAACCATATTATTTTTACCCCAGTCAGAGATATGAGCCAAGTCAGACATTAGGTGTGCCATAGCCTCATCCCTTGTTTCTTGAAGTAACTGTTGAGATGGGCGTTGCGGGAACCGAATGGAAAGGTGAAGGGTGGAGTCATCAGCGTATGAGTGGATAGGGTTAGATGTACAGCTTAGAAGATCATTGATGAATAAAAGGAAGAGAGTAGGTGATAGGACAGAGCCCTGAGGAACACCACTGTTGATAGATCTAGGAGAAGAGCGATGGCCGTCTACAACAGCGGCAATAGAACGACCAGAAAGGAAGCTAGCGATGAAGGCACAGATAGAAGGATAGAAACCGTAGGAGGGCAGTTTGGAAATTAAAGATTTATGCCAGACTCGATCGAGAGCCTTTGAGATGTCAAGTGCAATGGCAAAGCTTTCGCCAAAGTCCCGAAAGGAGGATGACCAGGAGTCTGAAAGGTAGGTGAGAAGATCGCCAGTGGAGCGTCCCTGACGGAACCCATACTGACGATCGGAAAGAAGGTTGTGATAGGAAAGATGCCTTAAAATTTTTCTATTAAGAATTGACTCGAAAACTTTTGAAATACAGGACGTTAAAGCAATTGGACGACAGTTGGAGGGTTGGGAGTGGTCACCCTTCTTTGGGACTGACTGAATGAGAGCAAACTTCCAGCAAGAAGGAAAGGTACAAGTTGACAGACAAAGGCGAAATAGTTTGCCTAGGCAGGGTGTAAGCACAGAAGCACAGTTCTTGAGAACAACAGGAGGAACCCCATCAGGCCCATATGCCTTGTTAGTACTGAGGCCAGTGATGGCAGAAAATACATCAACTGAAGAAATTTTAATGTCAGCCATAAGGAAGTCAGAGGGGGGAAGTGATGGAGGAACAGCACCGGAATCGTCTAAGGTGGAATTGGAGGAGAAAGTCTGTGCGAAGAGATCTGCTTTATCAGTAGAAGAAATAGCTACAGAACCATCAGAGTAGAAAAGAGGAGGGAAGGATGATGAGGTAAAGTTGTTAGAAAGATTTTTGGCAAGGTGCCAGAAGGAGCGGGAAGAATTCGAGTTGGAGAGTTGAGAGCATTTAGTATGGATGAAATTATTTTTAATAGAGCGAAGAACAGACTTAGCACGATTCCGGGCAGAAACGTAAAGATTATGTGATTCAGGGGTGGGTTGGCTCCGGTACCTTTTGTAGGCCTTCTCCTTGTTGCAGACAGCATTAGAACAAGCGTGATTAAACCAAGGCTTTCTTACGTTAGTCAAAGGATATGAGAAAGGAATGTATGCTTCCATGCCCGAGAGAATAACCTCCGTAATGCGCAAGGCACACTCAGATGGCTCCCGGCCATGGAAGCAATAATCATTCCATGGAAAATCAAAGAAGTACTGCTTGAGGGCCTCCCAGTCCGCGGCTCCAAAATGCCACAGACGACGTTTCCCTGGAGGGTCCACAGGCCGTACTGGAGTGATAGGACAGGTTAAGGTAATAAGGTTGTGATCAGAGGAGCCCAACGGAGAGAAAAGATTAACAGAGTAAGCAGAAGGATTAGTTGTGAGGAAGAGGTCAAGTATGTTGGAGCTCTCTCCAAGGCGGTCAGGGATACGGGTAGGGTGCTGTACAAGCTGCTCTAGGTCATTAAGGATAGAAAAGATGTAGGCTTGTTCACCAGGTGGATCCGTGAAAGGAGAGGAGAGCCAAAGGTGGTGGTGAACATTGAAATCTCCAAGAATGGAGATTTCAGAGAAAGGAGAAATGGACAGAATGTGTTCCATCGTAGAAGTAAGATAATCGAAGAATTTTTGATAGTCAGTAGAATTAGGCAATAAGTAAACAGCACAGATATATTTAGTCAAAGAATGACAGGAAAGCCGAAGCCAGAGTGTGGAGAATTCAGAAGAATCAAGTTCAGGAACACGAGAGCAAGATAAGTCGTTGCGTATGTATACATAATAGCCACCTTTGGCTTTCAAATGAGTATAGAGAAAGTAGGAGGATACAGAAAAGGGTTTGCTGTCAGTTGCCTCAGACAGCTGAGTCTCCGTTAGAAAAAGAAGGTGAGGTTTAGAGGAGGAGAGGTGGTGCTCAACAGAGCGAAAGTTAGATGAAAGGCCGCGAATGTTGCAGAAATGAAGAAGAAGAGAGTCAGACCGTGGTTCTAGGCACCTCGAGTCGTCACCGGGAGAGGGGCAGATGGTGGGGGCATTTATGGTCCCCCCCCTGGGGACTCCGAGGCTGGGTGAATTGACGCCATTTTTGGTTAATTTTGAATAGGAAGTGTAGTGTTTACTGTGCATGTAGTGTGGTGAAGATAGTTAGAGAAATTTGTACTGGAGAGCATGCTGGCCTACTCTCTGTGTAACTGAGACACTGAAAAAGTTCAGCAAAGGGGGATGGTCAGGAACTAGTCCTGAGGGCTGATGAAACGGGAGCTCCAGCACTCCCTGTCATCAGCTTTCCATCCACCTCGGGAGTACTGCCCTGCTCGACTGGTGCTACAGTCTACATGTTGGATCCTTTCTTGATAGTTTCCGTTTTTTTCTAGTTCATTCCTTTTGTGTTCAGCTTCGACACTCAGTTCACAATGACATGCTGCCATGGGATCAAACATCTTGATATCGAAGAACGCCCTCTGGCCGCGTCTCCAGAAACCTCGAGCACTGACATCCACTCTTATATATATATATATTTTTTTTTGAAATAACAGAACGGAGGAAGGAAAAACAAATGAATAAAAAAAATACATACACCACATTGCTGGTGTCTTCTATTCATAAAATATCTGTAACAGTTAGATTTGAACAGCTGTAGGTTGAAATTTGGAGGGAAACAACCCTGGGGAAGCGAGTTCCAGAGAGATGCAGTTCGGGGAATGAAAGAATTCTGATAGGCAGAAGTTCTGCAATATGGCTGAGTGACATTCCAGTCATGAGGTCTACCAGATGCCCATGTAGCACGAGGGAAGGCATGGAGAGGTGGCACCATGGACGCAGCTTCATCTGAGCATTTGCCATAAAAATATCTGTAAAATAATCCAAGGGAGGCAACATTCCTTCTTACTTGCAGGGGAGGTAGTTTATTTGTAATAGCAAGATAGTTAATAATTCCAACAGCTTTGTTCTGAATTTTGTCTAGTTGTTTTAATGCAACCTCGCCACATCTATTCCATAAGGGTGAGCAATATTCAAGCTGAGAGCACACATGACTCTTATAAATTATAGCCAACAGCTCATCAGTGAAGAAGTTACGGACTCTGTACAATAATCCAAGTTTCTTTGAGGCGGTTTTAGCAAGTGATCTAACATGAGAGGTCCAGCTGAGGACATTGTTAAGTGAGACGCCAAGAATTTCAATACTTTTGGAGATGGGAATATTAGCAGCATTAAAGGTAATGTACGAATGTGGCAATATCTGTCTATTAGTAAATTGTATATATTTAGTTTTATTAGCATTTAATGAGACAAGGTTGTTTTGTCCCCATTCAGTGATCGTAGACAGGTCTTGATTTTTGGAGATGGCTGTACTGAGTTGAGAGGTAGAGGTATTAGACTTTGTAAATGGGTGTCTGAGTGTGAATGAACTATGTAGTGTTGAGTCATCTGCGTATGAATGGATGGGATTGTGAGTGACAGATAAGAGACCAATAATATGAACCAGGAATAGGGTCGGCGTCAGAACTGACCCCTGCGGCACGCTGGCGTTGAGTGGAAATTCGAATATACATTATCTACTTTTACTCTTATTTTCCTGTCACTAAGGTATGAAGAAATCAAAGGAACAAAAGATGTTAGTCCATAGCAACGGAGTTTGGACAGCAGGGAACGGTGCCATATTCTGTTGAAAGCTTTAGAAATATCAAGAGCTACTGCATGAATTTACTCCATGTAGATCAATTGATTGATGGATGGTATGAGTTAAAAGACTGAGTATGTCAATGGTGGATCTTTCGTGGCGAAAACCATATTGTCTATCACTAATTAAGTTGTTGGATTCAAGATGTTTAACAATGTGCTTACTAATTAAAGTTTCAAATACCTTACCAAAAGAAGGTGTGACAGCTATTGGTCTGTAATCAGAGGGGTCAGAGGATCTTCCTTTCTTCGGAATTGGGTGGATACTGGCCTCTTTACATGAATTTGGGAATAAAGAAATACGTATGCATAGTCTGAATAATTTAGCTAGAACAGAGGCAAGTTCAGAGGAACACTTTTCAAAACAATCGGCGGAATTCCATCTGGGCCTGGAGCTTTGTTGGTAGGTAAATTGTCTAGGATGGATTTTACGTATCTTGTCTGTATTTTAAGTGGGACAGTTTCGGGAGAGTCAAGTTCTAATACTGGAACATTCTGGCTGGTATCGTCTATGGTTGAGTTTCTGACAAATGTGCTGGCAAAAATATCCACTTTCCCACAAGGGTCATTTGTAATGTTGCCATCTGAACATTATAGTGGGGGAATGGAAGATGACTTTATTAAAGTTATTACTGAAAGAATTAAGAGCTGATCAGAATATTCTATTGACATTAGGGTTGTTAAGTAGTTTTGGTGCTAGCTTTAGAAGAATGTTTGATTTAGCTAGATTTATTACAGCTTTTGTATGATTTCTAGCAATTTTAAATTGGGAGAGTGATTCCGATGTTTTTAATTTTAAGTAAGAGTTATATGCTAATGACTTTTGGGCTGTTGCTCTGGCACAGTTGCCATCAAACCATTTTGGAGAGTTCGATCTTTTAGTGAACTGGTGACTTGGTATGAATAAATCCACATCAGCTATAGTCGCCCTATTTTATGAAGGCAGTTTGGGTGGGGCAGCCTAAGACCTCACACCACTAACTCCATTGCCACATCACTGCCGCCACACACGTGTAATTACGCCTGCTCACCTCTCTCTCCCTCTCTCTCTCTTTCTCTCTTTCTCTCCTATTTTAAGTTAGCAACTACTTATAAATGAATTTTAAATACTCTGTATAGATATAATTAACCCGCCCCGTCCCGACGACATATGGGTACGTTGCAACGATTTGCATTTGCCAGTCCCGGCGACGTACCAGTACGTCGTGCAATTGCAATGTGCATAATTTCGACAATTTTCAAATTTCGCGCTTGATTTGCGGTACGTACCCTCGCCTGACCTTCCCCTACCTGCCACCAGGTGGGGACACTCGGCGACCCCGCGCGGCCCGCGCTAGCCCGCCACTCGTCCACTCACCTGGTAGCCACGGTCCTGCTCAGACATGGCTAAGAGAGGTCTCTCAGACAGCGAGATTCAAGTCGCCCTGGACACCTTTACCGGCGACAGTGATTCCCCACTGGATGACGAGGAGATGGACAAAGATTATGTGTAGCCAGAGGAGGAAGAAACCACCAGCAGTGACGAGGAAGTTCCATCACCCAGGAAGCGGCAGTACGTGACTTACCGTGCTGCTAGAGAGGGGCAGGAGGCAAAGAAGGCACGTGGTATATCCTATGCCTATCCCCAGCGTGCTTTGGAAGGAGAATTCGAGGTCGAGGACGAGAACGAGGACGAGGACGGAGCCGTGGGACGTGCTGCCACGTGGTATGGACGGGAGGTCACATCGTGGCCCAGAGCGCACACCACGTCGTATGAGCAGGTATGGGCCTAGCATTCTGTTTGGGGAGCTAGGAAGTCAAGTGGAGGGAGTGGGGAGTGAAATGGAAGGTCCTGGGATTAGGGAAAGTGAGAGTGACGTGAGTGAGTCATTGCTCTCCCTACGTAGTGTGAGGCGGCAGAGTGCATCACGTGGGCCAGTGCGGGTGCGTTCCTTATCACGTGGGGTTGTGAGGGAGGGGGAAGGTGGGGAGGAACCACTCCAAAGCACGTCTTATGCTCCCCAATATCCCCTAACACGTGGTCGAGCTAGGTTGCGTGAGAGAGCACGTGGTGTGGTAATGGAGGGGGAAGGTGGGGAGGAACCACTCCCCAGCACGTCTTCTGCTCCCCAATATTCAACTATTTCATCCCCACAGCCCCCTAATGTTCCTCAAGGCCGTAAGGGTAAGGGAAAGGGAAAGGGTAAAGGCAGAGGGAAGAGGAGTGACAGTGGGGAAGCCCTCCGTACTCCTTCTCCCCCACCTCCCCAACCAGGATCTCCTCCCCACCCAGACGAAGGCGGTGATGGGGACAAGGGATTTGTGTCGTGGGATTGGAAGGATGGGAGTGATTTTTCTCCCCTCATTCACCCCTTCACTGAGCAAGGGCGATCTGGCTGCATTGCACCAGGTATTCACAGTAATTCCACCAGGTTGGATTTTTTCACCTGTTTTTCAGTGAGGCATTCGTAGATCAGATCGTTTATCAAACAAACCTGTTTGCAAGCGCCCAGCGCCTAGAAAGTGAAAGATTGGGAACAAGGAGTAGGCATTCTATGATCTATGATTACCCTGTCTCCCTTCCAGAAATGTTTTTATTTTTTGCCCTTGTCCTTTTGATGGGTATTATAAGAAAGAATAGAATTCCTGCTTACTGGACTAGGGACCCTGTTATGTTTACCCCCATATTTGGTCAAGTGATGAGCCGTAATCGGTTTCAACAAATTCTAAGTCGCCTCCATTTTTATGATGCTCATGACCCTGCAAATGCAAACAACACTGACAAAATGAGGCGAATTCGGTTGGTCTTTGATCACCTCAGGCAAACCTTTCGATCCTCATTCTATCCCTATAGAGATCTCGTCATAGACGAGAGTCTCGTGTTGTGGAGAGGCAATATTTCATTCAGACAATATATACCCAGCAAAAGGCACCGTTTTGGGTTCAAGATCTTTGTTATGTGTGACTGTAGGACTGGAAACGTGCAAGACATAGTCTTGTACACCGGTGCACAGACAGACATAATAGAAGATCGAAGTATTGGACTGTCGGGAGCAGTGGTAAAGACGATGATACAAGACTACATCGCGGTCACGTTCTCTACCTCGACAACTGGTACACTAGCCCTCTTCTCGCTCGTTATCTTCACACACATGAAACGGGAGTCTGTGGAACCGTAAAGGTGAACCGGCATCACATGGTCAAGGTAGGGCGGAAACTTGCAAGGAGTGAGGTTGTCTTCTTCAAAGCAAACAACATCCTTGCAACAATGTGGAACCACAACAGAGAAGTAAGCCTCTTGTCCACGGTTCACCGCCCCTTGATGCACCGTACTGATTCTGTAGATTACCATAGCGAGAGCAGGCGTCGCGTTTGGAAACCTGAGTGTGTAATGGATTACAATATAAACATGCGCCTCGTGGACCAGTCAGACTTCATGATATCGACGGTAGAGTGTGCCAGGACAACGATGAAGTGGTATAAAAAACTGTTCTTTCACTTACTGGATATCACTGCTCTGAATTGCCACCACCTTCACGCCATGACCACAGGAGTTCAGGAAACATTTGAAGGGTTTGTGAGGGAGCTCACAAGAGAAATCTTTGCTAAGTATGCTGTTGAAAGGCCCCAACAGCGCCCCCGCACTGCCCCTATTACCCAGACTCCCCAGAGAATATCCGGCCGCCATTTCCCCACTCCTATCCCTCCCCAGCCCAACAGACCTAGGCCCCAGCGCAGGTGTCACGTGTGCAGTAATTCCCAGGTGAGACTCACGACACAGAGGAAGGACACCTGCTATGAGTGCGTGCAGTGTGACGTGGGTCTGTGTATTCACCCATGTTTTAGTGAATATCACACGTTGCTGCAATTTTAGCATGGTGTGAATGCGAAAGGACGCTGAAATTATGAGGTAAATGCGACAGACAGACGCTCAGTGAAATTATCAGTCATGTGGATCTCCAAATATTAGTATAAAGTGCCTACGGGTAGAACATAAGTGAAAACATTGGGTGTAAGTATATAAATCTGCCCTAAGTTGAAACTTACATAGAGAGGGTTGTATGATGCGATATTCTGTCGCTCAGTGCAATAAATACGGCCCGTAATTATATAATTATTATTATGTGACATTCTTACGGGTATAATATAAGTTCAAATTATTGTATATGATGATGTATATTCTAAGTCAAATATTCATAGCGTGTGTATAAAGATAAGATTTCCTGACGCTCAGTCGAATGAATAAGACACGTATTAGTCAAAATAAAGGTCAGCAAGTGATAAAGTGAATAATTAGTATATAAGTGCGTGAGTGAATTAGTATATAAGTGTGTGAGTATTATGTATGACGAAACATTCCTTGCGAGGGTATTTTCAGGCGATATTCTCACGCTCACTTGAATAAATAATGGCAGTAAGTATGTACAGTGCATTCTAGGGGTGTAAACGTGTGTAATGTAAGTGGGAAAATATAATTGGAGTGAATAAATAAAGTAGATGATGAAACACGAGTGTTTGAGATCGTGGTTGCTACGTGAATATGCGCTAGCATATCGCTAAATGCCCTCGTAATGAATGAAAATAATTGAAAACCTTTACAGTGGTGGAGGAAAAGTTCTATGTAAAGGGGAAAATAATTGGAAAGTAATAAAACAATTTGGTATGTTGAAATACGAGTCATAGCGAGTGCGCTTACTAAGCTGATGTGCGCTAAACTTATGCTGCATGTCATCATAATGAATGAAAACATCTGAAAACACTTACAAACAGTTGTAATTGGTAAATTGTCATTGAAACAGAAGTATACAAGTAGAAAAAATGATAGGTTGACTCATACCAGAAACTTAGCATATAGCATGTTACGACTCGGACCAAACTCGCTATGCTCGCGCGATGGTACAATGCTTATTTTTCATATATATGTGTCTGAAATCCATTATATTGTTACTGTTATTGTTTATTAGTTCAAATTCAATAAATGTAGAGGTGTTGTGTGTTGTTTCTCCCATTATTCCTTACCATAGAAAACGTAAACGCATATCCAGCCCATTACAGAATACGATACCTGCGGGGGGAAACCGCACCTGTACAGACCACTTATAGACCGCAGGGACCACTTTCTTTATGATTTTCCTTTGTTTCTCGACCTAAGCGGAAGTTTTAGCAGAAAAAATTTTTTTCCAAAAAGGCTCGGGACTGGGGGATGTCATAGGTGCAGAAAGCCTCGGGACGTGATGGGTTAAAAAACAAAACTATAGTAGAGTATAAATCCGGTAAACCTTATCAGCATTGCTATTGCAACGTTGTCAAGTGAAGTGACACGGGAGATAACCTTGTGTGTGCGGGTCATACTCGGTCAGTCTCCCGCGATGGAAGCTTACCCATCAATATTCAAAACAAGAGAAAAAAAATAAAGGAAATAAAAACAATAGTTAATAGAAATATAAATATGAGAGAGAGAGAGAGAGAGGATAGGGCGAGAAAAGCACGTGTGTGGCGGCAATGTGGCATCAGAGCTAGCGGTGTGAGGTCGTAGGAGGTCCCACCCAAACAGCCTTCATGAAATAGAAAGCCTATAGTATTAAGTTGCAAATGTGGGACTGGGTAGAATTGGGATCACTAGAGAAGAAAGACTGCCATGGAATGTCAGCAAGATAATCTCTAAATCCATCCCAGTTTGCCCTATCAAAGTGCCATCGGGTCACCCTAATAGGTTTAGAACAGGGAAGTGGGGAGATGTTAACTAATGAAGCTTTGACGAGAATGTGGTCAGAGGATCCAAGTGGTGACATTTCCTCTATCCTGTAATGATCTGGGTTATTTGTCAAGAATAAATCCAAGAGATGGGCATTATGGTCAGGATTATCAGTTATTCTGATTGGTTGCTTTGCCAGCTGGGTGAGATTAAACGATTCTGCAAAACAGCTTGCACTCTAGACCAGCATTGTCAATCTGTCCTGGCAGAATGCAATAACTATTCAACATTATGTGTGTTAAAATCATCCAAAATGGTAATTCCGGTGCTAAGTGCAAGGTTAAGGTTACTCAACTATGTGGATATGGACTCAAATACACTGGGTTCCGAAGAAGCACTGGGGGAGCGATAAACTACACAGGCGAAATGCTTGCCGTCTAGGGGTAACAGAGCTGGCTCAATCGTAACATCATTCCTGGAGCATTTTGGCAGTGAGATTCCGTAATTCATTGTGTCGGATGCAAACAAAGCCTCCCTTCTTGCAAACCATTGCATAGTTTGCATCAAAGGCAGTGCCACATGCACAGTGTTGATGTAAGGTCTCTACTGGCCACCCATATCTCAAGGCTATGGCGTCAATAAATTCTTGTTTGTTGAAATGGAAGCCTTTTGCCTTGAGAGGAAGGGTTGTCAGCCAGTTCGATGCCCCAGCCTCATGTGCAATTTCAACTCTTCTACACCGGTCTGGTGTTAGATGTTTGGTTATGTGCTGCAGCTGGGCTTTTTGTCTTGCTTCTCTCTCCTTGCTTATGTGTGTCTTTATGTCTTTCTGCCTTTGCTAGTCGATTTCACTCATCTCAACCCGGGCGCAAAGCTTCAGTGACAAGGATTCGGTAAGCCTGAGTGAGTTGCTGTGCTCGTAGCTTGCCACTGCTGCTGGATTTATAATGCCAAGGCCTCCCATCCTGGGTGGTTGTGCTAGAAGGTCCCTTTCTTCTGGTGTGGGGATGTGGCCATTGGTCAGAGATGGGAGGAATGAATCCCTGATAACATCCTCCAGTGGTTGTAGCAGCAACTCGATGTCTGGTATGGTCCCCATCACGAAGGTCCACTTGTGCTTTACATCACACGTAAATACACTATATGCTGCATGGGGTTCTGTTTTTGTGTGGCTGGATTATACATGAATTTCTTCTACCCATGTCTTTAACTTATCTCTCACATATTGGTCTTTGAATTCCTTAGTTTCAGTCACAGCACCTAGATGTCTCTGACCTTCCTTAGTCACTAACAAGTTTGTCTCTAAAGGCCTCCTGTGCATCTTGATTATAAGTTGGTTTCACAATCAAGATGGACTTACTTGCATTAGGGCAGTAACACATTTCAGGACCATGAGATGTTTACAAGGTTCCACCATTTCCTCACATCCTCCACCTTACCAGCACCTGTGGAACCATCCGCATAGGCTACTTGTTTTACATTTGTGGCCTCATATTTGACCTGTTTTTGCAGCCGGCACGTACATAGCCATGGCAACGGGGTCCCTCTGGATAGATCCTTCTGTGGACTGGATTACACCGACATCGTGAGCAGTTGTCTTACCCACAATATAGAGGTCTGCTGCTTCTTTGTAGGTGTTTACAACATTGGGCAAATGCTGCGTATTTTACGTTGATGTTGTGTAGCATTGCCTCCCGGTTGATGGAATTAAATGTGTTTGAAGCATGAACTAATAATACTGACTGACATTCTTCTTCCTCATATATTCTTCTCATGTAGTGAACTGCTGCCTCACCTCCTGCCTGCTGGCCTGCACACACTTGGAGGTTGCAAACTGCCTGCTTCACATCATCTTTCACCACCTCCATGATGCATTGTCCTATAATTAGTCTTAAGACTTCACCCAGCCCGATGGGGATACATCCAGGATTCTTATCAAGGGGGGTTAGACTGCAAGTTGTCAGTGCTTTTATGTTATTGCACTGAAATGAAGCCAGCTTCCTCGCCAGTGAAGCAATGGTATTACACAGGTCTGTTGCTGCCTCCCTAAACTTGTTACTGAAGATTACTCGCCAAGATTTTGCATCCAGACCTAACGGTCCTGCCCCTCCCTGTGCGTGCATTGCCTTCCTGCACACCATGTCTCCAGTTATCCTGGCATATGATGGGACTGGATGGAGTGTAGCTCCCGTCAATCTTTGACTGGACACTTGTTGTGCAGTCGGGTGTTTTTCCTTTAGTTGTTGCATGTTTCTTCTGTCAGGTCAAGTACTCCGTTTGGTGATTCAGCTGACAGGGATCTTGTTGCTATCGAGACCTTCCCGTGTCTCATCTTGCTGCCAAATATCCTTGCCACATCGTTGGTCTTGTGGTTTCTTCTGCCCTGGCTTCCTTAAGTTGGTTGTCGATTTCACCTCTTTTCCATGTTTCAACTCTCCTTTGGATGGCCTTAATATTTTCTGCAATGCTTGCTCTTGGGCGGGTCTTTTTTAAGGACGAGATGTGGTATCAGTGCAAGGACCTTAAGAGAGAATGAGGCAGTGGGTGAGTTATTATTGTAGATGGCTATTAGGCGAGTGATTCTCTTGATCATGTCAATTGCAGCATTGTGTTTGGGAGGTTCGAAAACATTACTTGACGACCATCCAACAATTTCACTGTATGTGGTGCTCACCCAGGTTACTACATTTTCTCTGGATTTGCCCATCCAATATGTGGGATGACCCTCTCGCATAGACCTGTGAGACTGTTTTGGTTCCTCGTTGTTTGTGTCACCACCGTTCTGAGGACGTATAATACCTGGATGATTCCCTCTTTCATGCATTCTTCTATGGTGGTCTTCAACCTGAGTTTCATTTCTGTCATAAACTTCCTGATGTTCCTCATCCCCAACCTCACTGCTATTCACTTCCCCATGGTGATTTAACCCACCCATATCTCTCTCATCTTGGCGTCTATCCCTATCCCTCGCTTCACCACGGAGTCTTTCACCACCACATATGACCGTGTGATCACATATATTGTCAGTGACCGCCTCATTAATTTCCATGTCACCATTCTGTTGCCTGCCATGTTGGAAGCGGTCAAGTGCCGCTCCTGGTGGGCTGTGGTTCCCTAACACATTCATACAGTAAGGTCCCAGCCTACAGTATGTACACGGTGACCTGTTTGTTGCACATGAGCACCTGATACACTTATGTTGCCTATTGGAGCACTGACAACAATACTGTGGTATGGCCATGGTGTTAATAAAGTTCTTATACTGTGGTATAGTATTAATAATTATGGCTACTTTTTGTAGTATTTTAATGTAAGTTAAATATAATGTTACTAGAACTACTGTTTTATTATTTGATTCTTAAATTTAGATTTGATATAAATGGAAAAATGGGTTTGTTTTACTTCTATTTTTGCAAATAATATGATGAAGTTATGAAGCAGTTTGCTTTTTTTTTCTTCAGTTTTGGATATTAGTTAATGTCTAATTAGTCTGTCTTATACTAATAATCCACTGAACTGATACTGTTATGTACTTAAAGTCTGAGTGACGTAAAACAATGCTTCTTTGTCTAAGGGTTAAATGGGTGGCCAATGGGTGTGGTGCAATACTGTGGAGCTTTATTTAGTGGTACTGGGTCTTCAGGTGTTACGGCGTAGAGATGAGAGTGGTGTGTGGCGTAGTGTCAGTGTGTGTGTGTGTGTGTGTGTGTGTGTGTGCGTGTGTGTGTGTGTGTGTTATTTAGTGACATTGGGTCTTCAGACGATATGGTATAGGGGTGAGAGTGATGAGGTGTGTGGTGTCGGGAGAGTGTGTGTGTTGGTGTTGCTGCAGGTGATGTGTGATGTGTGGCTGTGGTGTGTTGTGATGGTAAGGTAGAGGCACCTTGGTTTAGTAAGACATTGGCTTAACAAGGTATATTTACTATTGGTGATAATTACGAGATAATGATAGAAAATTTTGAGGGTTGAGGAAGTAGTTCTAGTTTGTAATTTTATAGAGTTTACATTAGCCCTATTACAGTATACTGAAACTATATTAAAATTACCCTACCACTACTACTATTACTACTACTACTACTGCTGCTACTACTACTATTACTATTACTGCTGTTGCTGCTGCTGTTGGTACTACTACTACTACTAGTGATACTATAATTAAGTTGCAGAAGCACACAGGGTGTGGCTGAGAGAATACAAGTAGGCCATTACAGACTAACAGAGTAGCCAGAGCACTAACCTACGTGTTAAGAAACACAGCAGAAAAACAACTGAACAAATATACAAGAAGAGCAGAAAAATAAATTTAATAAGAAACAGAGACAACTGGAGGCCCCCCCAAGGGGGGAATCACACCAGCCTCGAGCTGATACATATCTAGCGCGACTCGGAATATGACCTTGACCTTGACCCACCTTCACCAATTTTGAACCCGTAGGAGATTTTCCTCCCTACTACTTGCCTCTAAAATTTGGTGATAATATCTTGAGCGGCTGGTAAGTTATTGTGCTAACAGAGACATAGATACACAGACAGACAAATAAACTGAAAACAATACTCGCAGGAAATTTTCGTCCCTACTACACGCCTGTAAAATTTCGTGATGGTATATTGAGCGGTTGCGAAGTTATCGTGGTAACAGACACACAGATCTTGTCTTACTTTCACCAATTTCGAACTCGTGATCGATTTTTTCCCTACTACACACCTGTAAAATTTTGTTATTTTTTCCCTACAACTCACCTGTAAAATTTTTTAATGATATCTTGAGCGGATGCGGAGTTATCGTTCTAACTAACATTCAGAAACAAATTGAACACAAAACCAGCTTCGCTATCACGGCTGGTAATTATTTATGTTCATGTAGCAGGATGGTAATATGTCTTTACGTACAATGCACTAAGGTTGCCAGTGCTAAAGGATTCGTCATTTTCAAACTGCAATCGGTTGTTATACTGTTTGAGGCAAGAAGCATCATGTGAACGGTGATGTAGAACGCTACAGGGCAGCTAGCAGTGTCCACTCAAAGACAGATTTGTCAGTCTTCCAACAATATAGCTCAAGGAATATGCTGTGTAAAGCATGGCTAGGGTTTAGGGCTGAATGTTATGGAATATACACAGATTACCATACTCTGTTCAGACATTTCACGAGAGTGATCATGTGTTCGCCTCTGAGCGATTTTGTGTGGGTACTTTTATATTATTTTATTTGTGTCCGACTCTAGGTATAAGCTTCACAGCTCGTTTCCTCAGGCCCATCAGTCCTTCCATGTACTATACACTTCCACATGCCATCCACTTGCGTTAACACCCACCGTCTATAGTTAGCACATTCTAGGGTTGTCTCATACAGTTCCTTCCCGTTTGCTGCGTATGTAAATATGCGTATTATTAACCGTGCATAAATAATTTCAACTCTTTGCGGAGAGAGGTAGCCAGAATTAGTTCGTGGTATAACAAACAGCTATATTTGGGCTGGAGGCATCGTTCGTAATTACGTTTCAAGGTTCTATCTCTCTATCTATCTATGGCCCGACGCCCTAATCCCGCAAAGGGTGGCCGCAGACAAAACGCCTCCAAGTCGCTCTGTCACCCACCATTTGACTACCCTCCCCCCAACTCACCCCCCCTCCCTCATATGCCTCTCAACTCCATCCCACCACCTCACCCTCGGTCTACCTCTCCCTCTCCCTCCCTCCACCTCACCTACATACACCCTCTTAGTCAGTCTTTCATTTTCCATTCTCTTCACATGTCCAAACCACCTCTGTATTTCTCCTAATCTTCTCAACCACATCCATATCCACCCCACAGCGTTCCTTCACTTCTTCATCCGTCAACCTGTCCCTCCATGTCACTCCACATGCTCCTCTCAAGTAACTCATTTCCACTGCTCTCACTCTTGACTTGTTCCCCTCTTGCAGGGTCCATGCCTCGCTTCCATACGTCAGGGTAGGGATCACAATACTATCATGCAGTGACTTCTTAACTTCCATACTCATCTCCCTATTTCTCATCACTGCTTTCAGTGTACCAACAACTTTCCTTCCCTGCTGTACCCTTTCACGCACTTCCTCCCCCAAAGTTCCATCCGTACTCATCACACTACCCAAGTACTTGAATGCACTCACATTCTCCATATCCTCACCATCCAACCTACTGCACACTCTGTGACTTCATTCCTCTCAAACACCATAACTTTACTTTTGTTTACATTAACTTTCAGATTCCTCCTCCTACACACTGTCCCAAATTCATTCACCAAACCTTGCAACTCCCATCCATCTTCACTCAACAATACTGTATCATCAGCAAACAGCAACACCGGAAGCTTCCAAATCTCACCCTCATTCATTAGAGCCACCCCCACAACCACTGCCCTACCCTGCACCTCCTTTACAACCCCATCCATGTTTATATTAAACAGCCATGGAGACATCACACAACCCTGTTTCAGTCCCACACTGAGATCAAAGAACTCACTCAGCTCACCATCCACTCGCACCGTAGCCCTAGCTCCCTCGTACATATTCTTCACAGCACTCAACAATTTCTCCTCCACTCCATATTTTCTTAATTCCTTCCACATACCTTGCCTATCTATTCTGTCATAAGCTTTCTCCAAGTCCATGAAGGCAGCATACACTTTCCTTCCCTTCTCTAGATACTTCTCCACTAAACATCTTAGAACAAATATCTGATCTACACACCCTTTTCCCTTCCTAAATCCCCCTTGTTCTTCTCCAACTAGCTCCTCTGTCATATGCCTAACCCTATCAGTGAATATTCTACCATATATTTTACCAGTCACACTAAGTAGGCAAATACTCCTATGGTTACCATATACTTCTCTCTCCCTTTTTCCTTTGTATAAAGGAACAATTATACCTGATTTCCAGTCCTCTGGAACCCTTCCCTCTTCCCAAGCCAATCTACACAACTTCCATATCCACTCCACAACACTCTCACCCCCATACCTAAGCATTTCACCACACACTCCATCTATTCCTGGGGCCTTTCCCAACTTAATCTTCTTCATCGCTTCCACTACTTCCGCCCTACTGATCTCTTCCTCCCTCCTCTCATCTCTTCTTCTCCCAGCCATTCCCCAACCACTTATACTCGCACTGCTCTCACTCTCTACATTCAACAAATCCTCAAAGTGTTCCTTCCATCTCCTCAGTTCTACTACCGATATTTTATGTGGGACTTTTCAGTACCAGTAATGAAATTTGTTTCTGGAAAAAATAGAATAGTGCAGCGGTCTGTATCTCTCTTTTCTTCTTCTTTTTTTTTTTTTCCCTGATCTGAGTGTATTAATTACTCACAAATCTTTGACATTCACCTTTCATTATATAGGGTCAAAGTGGACAACTTGATATTGCCAATTGTTTGGTTCTGCACGAAAACCTTGATGACATGACATCCTAAACCTATTACCGATTCTTAATGTCAGTCCGACATGTTAGAGTATTTCTTTACATGATCTTGATTTGTTATGAAATACTTTGTTTATGTCTTGGATATACTTTAAGAAATTAACATTCATCTATCGAATACACACACACACACACACACACACACACACACACACACACACACACACACACACACACACACACACACACACACACACAAACACACACACACACACACACACATTTTCCAGCTGCGTGAGGGCATTGCTACCTGTTGGTAACTCTATTTTCCTTGTACAACTGAACATGAATTATAAATGACATATCCTGTTGTGTGTCTTACATAAATATTTTGCATGAATTAACCAAAAGAATAATGTATTAATCTCTACTGTTGTGATAATTTTGCAGCAAGCATAAAATGATGGACAAATGAGACTATGTTCATTTACATTTATATGGCATCATACGTGAGCTGGACTGTGGATATGTAGCCAAAACTATTCCTCCAAATATCATGCTGTATATTTTCAGGACTCGATACACTAAAGAAAGAATAATAACAACAACGATCAGTTCTCTTGGGAGGCGTTTACTGTTATTTCTAAGGTAAGTGTAATGGTTTTGTTCTCGTCACGTTGTTTATTCATCCCGGAAAACAAAATGTCAAGCCAAGCAAAATGCGGCAGAGCAGAGCATGTTCTGCGTCGTCGCTCTGTGCCTGGCGCTGATGTATAAAAGTGAGACGATCGAGAAGACACTCAGTAGGGAAGGTATCCGAGTGATGGAAGTTTCTGCTGTTTGGAAACCTTACGAAGACAAGGTAGGCCCTGCCATGCCCTTAAAGAGGTGTGTTAATACTTCGTGTTGTGATTTTTTACAATTGCAACATTCTCTCTCTCTCTCTCTCTCTCTCTCTCTCTCTCTCTCTCTCTCTCTCTCACACACACACACACACACACACACACACACACACACACACACACACACACACATTGGAATACCGGTTGGCTGCGTTATTAATTTTAAACTACGTCGCCAAAAAACTATCACTTGTTTAAATGTGATGTTATTATCATCTTAACCCAGTGAAATTTCTGGTGTATTCTCCATGTTGTGGTGTAACTGGGTAAGTATGCAATGAGTATTAATATAACAGACTGGAAGCGAACCTAGTTAGTTCATTGTCAAAATATTCCTAAATATATACATAATACTCCAGTCTGCATTGGGGAATCATGTCTGCCTTTTTTATTTTATGTTTATATCTCGACCAACCATCAGCTTCAAATTTCTAGTTAGACACCGTTGATTTTTATACCGTTTACTCTGGTCACTTCATCCCTCTCTCTGGCTACAGATCGTTAACAGCGATTCTTAACTCTCTCTCCTCCCCAGATATCAGTCCATGTCACTCCGTTTTGTTCCATACCCGCCTCACCTCCTCCTAGATATGCGAGACTCTGTACTTCGAAGCCCCTGCCTCTTTCACACCATTAGTCCATCACCTCTTTGGTATCCCTGTTTCGTCATTCCTTGTACCTCTAATTTTCTTATTTCTTTGTCAGTCTCTCATCACTCTTCTTACATGGCCCCTGTCAGCCATAGGCCTGTATTCCTGTCAGTTAAGGAAGGTCCCAAACACTTCTGCCTTGGCGATGTAATTTTGGATATGGCTAGTTAATATCTATTTCTGTGTTATTTATTCGATGATGATAATGATGTTATATATGATGATTACGGTGTTATTTCAGGGATTTAAATGACTTACACGATGATATTAAGGAGTAATATGAAAAAAATATCGCTTACGTGAGGTGTACGAAGCTTCCATTACCGACGGGAAAACGGGCTATAGTGTTGCAAGGAAAGGGGTGACACCATGAATGTTGACTATTCCAGTTCTATACAACTGTGCCAATATGCACGTAGTAATGAAAATAACCATTACTAAATACATTAAAAATATGGACAGAAGAAAAGAAGGTGGGTGTATAGATTAATTAGTGTTCTATCTATCTATCTATATACTTAGGCTGCTTTTCTCAAGGAAAGGGAGGTAGCCGAGACAGGACGACACACTCCCAATTTACTCATCCATTCAAACACATTCATTAACATCTTAGCCCCAAAGGGGAGAAGAAACAGATCCTTACCTCATCACACCGCACAAGGGTCAACTGCGCAGAGCAATCAGTGATATCCACAGCAGGGCCCGACAGCAGAGCTAGTTTACCCCTGCCACATCATAATAGACCCATCCCCTTACCCGCACCTGACCTGACTAGCTGATCATACCAAATGCGGGAGATTATCCCCTCAGGGCTGCATCATCATTTATTCATTCACAATTTCTCTCCATTCATTTCTCTTACGCACAGCCATTCTTCCTTGCTAAACAGACAGCCCTCTCCCATCCAGCCCTCTCTTTACACTGTCCATCTATCCTATTCGTGGTCTCCCTCTCAGCCTTACACCTCTCACATCAGATCTAGTTATCTTTTTCACCAATCGATCATTTTCCATTCTCTCCATATGCCCTTCCATCGCAACACCCTCTGCTCAACTCTACCAGCCATCTCTCAAACAACACCAGTTCTCCTTTGCACTTCATCATTTCGCACTCGATCCATACGCGTCACTCCACGCATACTCCTCAGACACCTCATCTCCATTATATTCAAACTTTTCCTCTCAGCTACACCCATATTCCATGTTTCAGCCCCATATAATGCAGTCAGTACCACAACACCCTCATACAGCCTTCTCTTTACATCCTTTCTAAGCGAACGACATCTAAACACTTTTTTCATTCCTCCCAGCACCTTACCTACTTCAGTCATTCTAAACTTCACTTCTGCATCTATTCTTCCATCCACAGCAACATGTGACCCAAAATATTTAAAACACTCTACCTCCTCAAGCAACTCACCATTCAAAACTATATTCATCCCCCTACCATCTACCAACCTCGTACACTTCATCACTTTACTCTTATTCTCATTTACTTTCAATTTCCTCCTTTCACATGCCCTTCCAAACTTCGCTACCAACTGTCTCAATCTCTCCTCTGAATCAGCCACCAGTGCAGTATCATCTGGAAACAGCAGCTGCTTCAGATTCCACTCTCCACCATCAACATTCACCAGACTCAGACCTTCACCTAACACTCTTGCATTCACCTCCCTTACAACACCACCTATATAAATATTAAACAGCCAAGGCGACATCACACATCCCTGTTACAGCCCCACTCTCACGGGAAACTAATCGCTCACAACATTTCCCACTCTTACACACGCTCTACCATTTACATAAAAACTTTTCACCCCTTTTAGTAACCTACCATCAAGTCCATACAATCTTAAAACAGTCCACAAAGCCTCCCTATCAATTCTTTCTCTAAATACATGAATGCCCAAAACACATCCTTGCCTTTCGCTAAATACTTTTCACGCACTTGTCTCACAGCGAACATCTTATCCACGCATCCCTTCCCTCTTCTAAAGCCACACTGCTCATCACCAATCACTCCCTCTGTACCCTCTCTAACGCTCATAATTAACACTCTACCATACACCTTACCTACAACACTCAAGAGACTTATACCCCTAAAGCTAGTTCATTCATAATTATCACCCTTGCCTTTATACAACGGGACCACACAAGAACTTGCCCAGTCAATTGGCACCATTCATTTCACAAAGCACACATTCAACAATCTTACTAACCACTCAACAATAATCAGTCCACCACCCTTCAGGCATTTCACAGCAAACCCATCCATACCTGCAAATTACCCTGTTTTCATCTCCTTTACTGCCTTCTTCACTTCTTCCTTCGTGATCAAAGAATCATTCAACTCTCCCAACACATTTATTCCTTGCACCCTTCCATCCGCCACAATCTCAACCACCCTTTCCTCCTCTACATTTAACAATCTTTCAAAATACTCTGCCCATCTCTTCCTTACTGCATCCATCTCAATTAACATCCTTCCATCCTCTGCTTTTACTCACTCTTCCTTCCCAGACTCTCCCTTTCGCACCCTTTTCACTTCCTTCCAGAACATTTTCTTATTCTGTCAGTCACCTACCCCACCTTTCATCTGCTGCCACTTTAGCACCATGCACAACTCTTATCGCCCTATTCCTTTTTTCCTTATACCTCTCATATGACACCTCATCCTTCCTCTGCAACCAGACTTCATATGCACGTCTCTTCTCAGCCACAGCCATACTTCCTTCCTCGCACCACCATTCACTTCCTTTTCCTGCACCACCACCCACACGTCTCACACCACACACCTCTTCTGCATGCCCCACCACAGCACTCTTAAACAACTGCCATTCCTTCTCCACACTGCCATTTTCCTGATCTTTCACTGCGTTCCACTCATCTTTCATGTTCTCCTGATACTCTGTCATTTTCTCTCTTTTATCCAACTCACTCACTTTGAAAACCTCCCTGCCAAACCTAACCCTCCTAGCTCTCACCCATCTCTTACCTACTCTTAACTTTCCCTCCATCAGGTAGTGGTCAGACATACCTCCACCCTACCCTCTCAGAACTCTCACATCCAACAATCTTCCTATTACATTGCTAGACACAACCACATAGTCCATCAATGCTTTATCCACATCCATTCCACCCTCCTGTCTCACCCATGTATACTTGTAAATATCTTTCTTCTCGAACAGCGTATTTCCAATCACCATCTCTCGCTCAACACACATCCCTATCATTCTTTCCCCATTTTCATTTCTTCCAGGCACACTATGCATACCAACTACACATTCAACTGCTACATTTCCCACTCTAGCATTCAGATCTCCCATCATTACCACATTCACATTCGGTCCAAAACTCTGCAGACACTCATCATCATTCCAGAAGGACTCCCTCTCTTCTTCATCCCTTTCACTACCACGCCCTTATGCACTCACAAACACCCACAACTCACGTTCAAATTTCGCTTTCACCCACATCAGTCTCGATGACACCTCCTTCCATTCAGTCAAACACTGCTGTACTTCCACACTCTCTAACAAGGCCACACCTTCTCTTGCCCTTCCTCTATCAACACATGACAATCTTCCATTCACACCTCGAAACATAGACTCACCCTTCCCTTTCATCTTCGTTTCACAGAAAGCTAACACATCCAACTTTCTTCTCACAAACATTCTCCCAATCTCCTTCCTTTTAGCCTCAATCGTACTACATCCACGTACATTCATAGACCCAATCTTCAGGGTACGGGGATAACTCAACCCCCCATCCCTTTCTCTGGCCTGTGCCTTTTTAGGAACTAAAAAACAGAGGAGGGGTTCCCTAGTCCCCTTACCCCACCCCTTTTAGTCGCCTTTTACGACACGCAGGGAATACGATGGCAGTATTCTTCCTAACAGAACCTGGCCGCAGAGTAGTAGTACCACCCCATAGTGCGGCCAGACTGTGTCCCTCCCGCCACAGGGGGGGTGTTACTACCCAATTTTGATGGAGACTGTATCTATCACAATCACTACGAACGTTTTATCATGAATAAAACACCATATTAATGGACGATCGAATATGAAATCAACCAGCAACCAATGGAAAAAAAAAAAAAAAGATCGGTGTCCTTCATATTAGCGAAAACAATAGTGATGTATTATTGCAGAGAACTGAGTCCAAGACAGGACTGGAGTTGATGAATGGAAAAGCCTTAGAGTACAGTATGTTTTACAGAGCAGATATTGACCACACACGACATCCGTACTCTGCAAAGGGATAAAACATGCACAGTACACACTACACTTCCTATTCTAAATTCAACAAAAATGGCGTCTTTTAATCAAGCCTCGGAGTCCCCAGGGGGGGGACCATAAATGCCCCCACCGTCCGCCCCTCTCCCGGTGACGACTCGAGGTGCCTGGAACCACTGTCTGACTCTCTTCTTCATTTCTGCAACATTCGCGGCCGTTCCTCTAACTTTCGCTCTGTTGAGCACCACCTCTCCTCCTCTAAACCTCACCTTCTTTTTCTAACGGAGACTCAGCTGTCTGAGGCAACTGACAGCAAACCCTTTTCTGTATCCTCCTACTTTCTCTATACTCATTTCAAAGCCAAAGGTGGCTGTTGTGTATACATACGCAACGACTTATCTTGCTCTCGTGTTCCTGAACTTGATTCTTCTGAATTCTCTACACTCTGGCTTCAGCTTTCCTGCCATTCTCTGACTAAATATATCTGTGCTGTTTACTTATCCCCTAATTCTACTGACTATCAAAAATTCTTCGACTATCTTACTTCTACGATGGAACACATTCTGTCCATTTCTCCTTTCTCTGAAATCTCCATTATTGGAGATTTCAATGTTCACCACCACCTTTGGCTCTCCTCTCCTTTCACGGATCCACCTGGTGAACAAGCCTACATCTTTTCTATCCTTAATGACCTAGAGCAGCTTGTACAGCACCCTACCCGTATCCCTGACTGCCTTGGAGAGAGCTCCAACATACTTCACCTCTTCCTCACAACTAATCCTTCTGCTTACTCTGTTAATCTTTTCTCTCCGTTGGGCTCCTCCGATCACAACCTTATTACCTTAACCTGTCCTATCACTCCGGTACAGCCTGTGGACCCTCCAGGGAAACGTCGTCTGTGGCATTTTGGAGCCGCGGACTGGGAGGCCCTCAGGCAGTACTTCTTTGATTTTCCCTGGAATGATTATTGCTTCCATGGCCGTGAGCCATCTGAGTGTGCCTTGCGCATTACGGAGGTTATTCTCTCAAGCATGGAAGCATACATTCCTTTCTCATATCCTTTGACTAATGCAAGAGAGCCTTGGTTTAATCACGCTTGTTCTAATGCTGTCCACAAAAAGGAGAAGGCCTACAAAAGGTACCGGAGCCAACCCACCCCTGAATCACATCATCTTTACGTTTCTGCCCGGAATCGTGCTAAGTTTGTTCTTCGCTCTACTAAAAATAATTTCATCCATACTAAATGCTCTCAACTCTCCAACTCGAATTCTTCCCGCTCCTTCTGGCACCTTGCCAAAAATCTTTCTAACAACTTTACCTCATCATCCTTCCCTCCTCTTTTCTACTCTGATGGTTCTGTAGCTATTTCTTCTACTGATAAAGCAGATCTCTTCGCACAGACTTTCTCCTCCAATTCCACCTTAGACGATTCCGGTGCTGTTCCTCCATCACTTCCCCCCTCTGACTTCCTCATGGCTGACATTAAAATTTCTTCAGTTGATGTATTTTCTGCCATCACTGGCCTCAGTACTAACAAGGCATATGGGCCTGATGGGGTCCCTCCTGTTGTTCTCAAGAACTGTGCTTCTGTGCTTACACCCTGCCTAGGCAAACTCTTCCGCCTTTGTCTGTCAACTTGTACCTTTCCTTCTTGCTGGAAGTTTGCTCTCATTCAGCCAGTCCCAAAGAAAGGTGAACACTCCCAACCCTCCAACTATCGTCCAATTGCTTTAACGTCCTGTATTTCAAAAGTTTTCGAGTCAATTCTTAATAGAAAAATTTTAAGGCATCTTTCCTATCACAACCTTCTTTCTGTTCGTCAGTATGGGTTCCGTCAGGGACGTTCCACTGGCGATCTTCTCACCTACCTTTCAGACTCCTGGTCATCCTCCTTTCGGGACTTTGGCGAAAGCTTTGCCATTGCACTTGACATCTGAAAGGCTTTCGATCAAGTCTGGCATAAATCTCTAATTTCAAAACTGCCCTCCTACGGTTTCTATCCTCATATCTGTGCCTTCATCGCTAGCTTCCTTTCTGGTCGTTTTATAGCCGCTGTTGTAGACGGCCATCGTTCTTCTCCTAGATCTATCAACAGTGGTGTTCCTCAGGGCTCTGTCCTGTCACCAACTCTCTTCCTTTTATTCATCAATGAACTTCTAATCTGTACATCTAACCCTATCCACTCATACGCTGATGACTCCACCCTTCACCTTTCCATTCGGTTCCCGCAACGCCCATCTCAACAGTTACTTCAACAAACAAGGGATGAGGCTATGGCACACCTAATGTCTGACTTGACTCGTATCTCTGACTGGGGTAAAAATAATATGGTTGTTTTTAATGCATCTAAGACTCAGTTCTTACACCTATCAACCCGACAAAATCTTCCACAGGTATACCCACTAATGTTTAATAATATTCAGCTTAATCCTGCATCATCCTTGAAAATGCTTGGGGTTTCATTTACTCGGGACTTATCTTGGAAAGATCATATTACATCTCTTGTAAAATCTGCTTCCAAGAGATTGGGTGTGCTAAGCCGACTCCGCTCTTTCTTTACCCCTGTACAATTGTTGACTCTATACAGGGGTTTTATCCACCCCTGTGTGTAGTACAACTCTCATGTGTGGGGAGGCTCCCCACATACAGCTCTTCTCAATAGGGTGGAGTCAAATGCTTTTCGTCTCATTAACTCTCCTCCTCTTACTGACTCCCTTCAGCCTCTGTCTCTTCGCCGCACTGTTGCATCTTTATCTCTTTTCTATCGCTACTTTAATGGTCACTGCTCCTCTGAACTGTCTGCTTGCATTCCTCCACCTCTACGACGGGCGCGTAGCACCCGTCTGGCAGCAAACTCTCATCCCTTTTCTGTCCAGCTCTCTAATGCAAGAGTTAACCGTTACTCCCAGTCTTTCATTAATGCAACAGGTCAGCTCTGGAACTGTCTCCCTCTGTCTGTATTTCCTGCTCCCTATGATCTCCAGTCTTTCCAACGCAGTGTGTCCAGGCATCTCAAAATGATCGGATCTTGAATTTGGCTCTCTATTGTATTTTGTTTTTCTCTTGGAGGGAACTGTTGCTGCAGGCTCATGGCCTTTGGTTCCTTCTTCCTCGCATTAAAAAAAAAAAATATGGATCCTGTATTAAGTCGGTCATTGTGAAGGGTCTACAGGAATACCAAGCATCCACACTTCCATTACCCACAATCTCTTTGAGGTCCAATTTGCAAGAATAAATAATGTTACCTTTCCCAGAAACAGTACAACATTGAGAACATTTATTGTGATTAATTAATTTAATAAATAGAGTGAGATGATGGTTCACATAGTAGCCAGTCTATTAAAGGTAAGGGGATAGTAATTTATGTGCCTTTGGACATAAACTCAATAGTGCATACGACACTTTGGCAGAGAGAAACACACCATCACATGTCACATCTTGGACATTAGTACTGTATCATCTACATGCAAACATTCTAGCTTGAATGTGATGGAATTAACGGGGGTATATTACATGACGTGTCCGTTCGTCCTTTGAAAGTCTAGTAAACAGAAAAAAATGCAACTCCATAACTCATTCCATGATCCAGCTGGGACTCCTCTCACGATCTTTCCGTCAAGCATCCACTCCTCCCTCATAGTATAATTAACCTTTAAAAAAAAATACCTGACATGTTTTTTCCCTTCCTTAACCCCTTAACCGCGGGGCGTCACTTTCGTGACGCTCGGCTACAATGGATCATACCGCGGGGCGTCACTTTTGTGATTCTGTGTTATTTTGAATTATCCCGGGCTCTCAAGTGGTGGCTTGTATCATCTATCAGTACTGCCAATGTCCAACACTAGTCAGCACTCCAAATCTCATCTGTACTCCCATCCATTGTTGACATTTTAGCTATTTTACCCCCTTCGTGACTCCCCTCCCTACCTGCCCTCCATTACCCTCTCCTCTCACCTCCCACGCCGCGCTGCGCTACAGAAATTTCCCCCTTCTCTTTCCACAGATTTCATCCATTGAAATAAGCCCTATGCCCTATATTTTTACCCAATAATATATACAAAAAAAAAAACAGGTAAGTGATAGTGTTATACTCCAGAAATTGGCTAATTATCACCTGACAACACCTCACATGCATTCATTCACTACATTACCACGGTAATTTCCCCTTTGATTTATGCCTTGTAATTGATGTCTGTAATAAAAATATATATCAGAAAGGAAGGGAGATTCTTAATTGACATTTACATTCACCTGGAACTACCTATTTCTTTATTTATTGCCAAGATTTTCTACCTATAAAAAATTAGCCTGTAAGTTAGCAGCAGTCAGCCTAAAGTGTCATTGTCAACCCTTCCCTTCTCAGATAAGCCGCGGCATTTAGTTCCTTGTCCTCCACTGCAGAGACAACATGTCGCACTCGCGCCCCGCCATTCCTGCCGCTTCTGCGCCCATTGCAAAGGGCCCCGTGACCTCTACCCCCAAGAAAAGTGTTGAGGCAAGCAGGAAAGGCCTCAGTGACTCTGCAGTGGCACGAGAACTTGCTGAATTGTCCATGATAATAATGGACAGCGATTTTGACGATTCCGGTGAATCGTGTGATGAGCCGGGTGAAGTTATCGCGCCAGAAACAGCGACAACAAGTGCTCCTACCAGTGAATCTGTGTCTAGCTCCAAGGGAAAGGAGCCTTTAGTGCAGGAAGGACAAGAATTTGGGAAGGGAGTGAAAAGGCGGCGTGTTAGCCCCAGAACAATGCCCCCACGTAACCCAGCCCGCCATGAGTCACGAGAGCATTCACCTCCCTGTTCCCCAAGCCCCGCTTTACTCATCTCGTCATCATCGTCGGCTGAGTTATCTCCGGAGTCTTCATCGTCGGAGTCACCACCAGCATCAACAGTGAAGGCCGGCCGTAGAGGTAGAGGTAGATCTAAGAGAGTGAAAAGTAGTGTAGCTAGTAGGGTAAGGGCTGCTGGTGCTGTACGGCAACCTAGGGTCAGTGCGAGTGACCTTGACAGAGATAAGCCTCCCTCTCAGCCAACCTCCACCACCACCACCACCACCATCCCTCCACCGCCACGCCAGGGAATCCTGGACGCCTTCGCGTGGACGGAAGGGTCAGATTTTGTCCCCGAAAACCTGGTTTTCGATGAGAGCTCGTCAGGAGTTCAGCCTGCCTTCACTATGGACGAAAATGCTGAGTGTGTCGACTACCTTTTGGCCTTCCTAGATGACGAAGTCATGCAGCACATATGTGATGAGACCAACAGGTTCGAATCACAACGTGCTGCTAGTGGTACATGTGCAGCCAAGATGCAACAGTGGACCATGCTGGGAGTGCAGGAGCTGTATGTGTTCTTTGCCCTCATGCTTCTTATGCCACACTCCAAGAAGCATGAGTTGGAAGAATACTGGTCCATGGACCCCTTACTACCCTCACCGACCTTCAACAAGTACATGGCCAGAGATCGCTTCCGGAACATCATGGGAAACCTGCACTTTGCCGATAATGATGTACCTTCCCAAACCGACCCACTCTGGAAGATCCGGGAGATTCTGAACAGAATGAAGGATAAGTTCATGTCATTCTTCCACCCATTTCAGAAGGTTGTCATTGATGAGTCCTTGGTTCTGTTCAGAGGACGTCTTCAGTTTGTCCAGTACATTCCAAGCAAACGCCATCGCTTTGGAATTAAATTCTTTGTACTGTGCGACTGTAAGACGGGGTACATCCTTGACTTCGTCATATATTCAGCCAGCACTGTCGATCTCGATAAAACACACCCCCTTGGCTTCTCAGGCTGTGTAGTGAAAGTGCTCCTAGAAAAGTATTTTGGTGGGAATCATGTGCTGTATACAGACAACTACTATACAGCACCGAAACTTGCCAAATACCTTTCTGAGCACGGCATTGGCTCCTGCGGCACTGTGAAAAGTAATCGTGCCAACTTCCCCAAATTCCCAGAGGCGGGAAACTCGCAGCGAGGAGACGTGCACCTACGCAAGTCTGAGAAGATGCTGGCAATACGGTGGCATGACAAGAGAGTCGTGCACATGCTCACCACCGTACATAAGGGGGAGATGAGAGACAGTGGGAAGGTCGACCGTAGGACAGGCGAACCTGTGATGAAACCTGATGCTGTGTTGGACTATAATATAAACATGCGGCTGGTGGACAAGTCCGACATGATGATTAGTGAGATCGACTGCCTCAGGAAGAATACTAGGTGGTACAGGAAAGTTTTTCTGCATCTCAGATATGACGATGCTGAACGCCTTCATCCTGTACAAGATGAAGGTAAAGCCACCCAAGTCCTTCTCCCTGAGGTTGTTCACCAGGACTTGTGTCCAGCAGCTGCTGGAAAAATATGGTAAGGTGCAAGCAGCAACTCCAAGGCGCAATCCAGTTACACTTCCCGACCGACTTGAGCAGAGGGCGTATATGGATCGGCACAGACTTGAGCTAATGCCTGCCACAGGGAAAAGGAAGGCTGCGATTCGCAGGTGTCAGGTATGTGCCCATACCACACGCCGCACACCTGAGCATAAACGCACCTCTTGGCAGTGTGCTGAATGCCAGGTTCCCCTCTGTGTAACCTGCTTCTTCGATTATCACAGCCAGAAGCAATTCTAACAGTGCAAGTGTGGAAGCAGAATTATTTGGAAATAATGTGTAAATAATGTGTAAATAATGTGTAAATAGCAGGTGAAAGCAATGGATGTTCAGTTCATATGATTGAACAGTGTATTATAGTTTTATCTTACTGAAAGTGACAGTGAATAACATATTGTAAGTAAAATAGAAGGGTAAATATTGAAAATAGAATAGAAAATGTAAATAGTAATGTAAGTAATTAGTAATATAAGAATATGAGTACAAATAATTTATGTTATAACAGTGAGAGTAAATCCGTGGCTCTCTACGTATTTTACTGACTGAAAAATTGAATAACTTCAGTGACAATAAAATAATACGACTGAAGGAAACTTATTGAAAAAGACTCCAGATATATATAAGTGTGATATAGTAATAGAAATATAAAGTGTGAGGGGTTTTATGAATAATAAATGACAGAGTGCCTAGAGCGAACTAGCGCAAGTGCGGCGATCAGACGCGCTCGTAATTTCCATTGCTTTCACAGTTTTTTATTTTTTTAGTATGGATCTCAAACTACTTGAAAATGGTAGAATAGTGTTTATAGTGTTTGTATCTGGCCGTGGTAATCATATAACGGGTTGTCGGGAAGTGTAAAGTGGAGACTTAGTTACCCTACTTCAGAGGTCTCCACAAGTCCTACGGAAACCGACGAAGGCTCAACAATCATTCCAGGAGAAAGCTGAAGGTATGTGCAATAAGCATATATAATTTTATTATTCTAGGACTAATAACTGATTTTTGGCAAATATTTTTTGAGAGTCTTTCGGAGCCCAAATAACCCCGCAGGACACGCAAGTCATTGGTAAACAAGCCCGCGGTGTAGGGGTTAATGGTTGTATGAAGTTGTCACTTATTTGCTGTGGCATGTTGACCAGACTTCGTTACCTCTCATAAGCTGCGCTAAATTCATGCTTCACACAAATGCGGAGTTCGGAATCATTATAAAAAATCATCATATTATAATTATCACCATCTCACTAATAAATGGAGTGGGAGGTTACAATAAACAGAAACAGAAATAATAAAATAACCATGAAAAAACGACCAGTGAACTAGGCCACACATCCTCTCAGGTATCGATGTTGTGTTATTCATTTCACAGGCTAAATGATCCACACAAAACTGGTCTTCAAAATGCACACACACACACAAATATATATATATATATATATATATATATATATATATATATATATATATAATATATATATATTGTTACGGAACAGAGAAAACTGTCCCGCAAAGTTCCAGGTTCAAAACAAAGGAGTTAGGTAATTACAAGTTAAAGTTTAATGCACAAACTAACAACTAAACATTCAGGACTCATAAGGATAATGTAATGGCAAAAGAAAGGTTAAATATATGGTTAACTGCAATAGCCTCTATTAACACGAAATTAGTAAGAGTAAATTTATCTAAGTCAGCCCTGATAAAATGAGAAAACCGGATAATACTCAGTGAATGCAAGATATGTTATTATAGATACAAAATATTATCAAAAATGACTGACATAAAAACACATCAATCACAAAAACCTCACTAGGCCTACGAATCAACACCCCATGCCACACAGTACAAGGAAAAAATGTAATAACACTTATACTCAAATTACACAGCTGCTAGATGGCTGGAAACTTCCTGAGCACTCACAATAATAACAACTGTACAGGGGAGGACAGAGATGTGAGCAAAATGCTCATTATATAGGGGCCGGCAGAGCTTGATACAACTTGTAAGAAGGATGCGCAAATGAAGCCATAGGGGACAAAGAGTTGACAATCCTGCTCTGAACAACAGAAAGAACGACTTACTCTACTATAAGGGTAGAAGGGGGGGAGTGAGGTGCAACACGCTCGTGATCAAACATGCAGCATACTGTACGTTAGAATTACACAAAGGATGATGAAATCATAGGCTATGTAACACCTCCCCACAAAGAAAAAGAAATTTACAAAGGAAATTTCTTATTACTCTAAAACAATCTGTCTAAAGTCTAGATAAGCAATCTGCAATAACATTTTCTTTCCCCTTGATATGTTGTATGTCTACTGAATACTCCTGAAGAAGTAGACTCCATCTTGTCAATCTCTGATTTTTATCTTTAAATTTACTAAGGAATTTTAGTGGGTTATGATCGGTATAAATGACTATAGGGTCAAAACCAGAACACAAATAAAATGAAAAATGCTGTAAACCCAAAATCAAGGCCAAAAGCTCTTTCTCAATAGTTGAGTAGTTCTTTTGAGGTGGAGTGAACTTCTTATTGTAATAAGATACAGGGTGTTCAATACCCTGATCATCCTCTTGCAGCAAAACAGCCTCAGCTCCTGTATCACTTGCATCAACAGCCATTTTAAAAGGCTAAGCAAAATTTGGAGTAGCGAGCACTGGCTGACTTAATAGGATAGCTTTAAGTTTGCTGAAAGAGGATTCACAGTTATCGGTCCAGACAAATTTAACTCACTTTTTCAGTAGGTCTGTAAGGGGTGATACAAGAATTGAAAAGTTAAGAACAAATCTCCTGTAATAACCTACCATTCCCAAAAATCTTTGTAGCTCTTTCCTACTTTTAGGTCTGGGAAGATCACTTATAACCTGAACCTTAGCTCCTGGTGGTGCAACGTGTCCATCACCAATTACGTACCCAAGGTACTGAACTTTAGCTTGACCAAACTTACACTTTGATAAATTAGCTACAAGATTAGCCTGAACCAAACGCTCAAGAAATTTACTGACATGGCATAGGTGATCTTTCTAGTTGTCACTGAAGGTTAATACATCATCAATATAAACAACACACACTGCCAAACCCTCTGTTACAACATTCATGAGCTTCTGAAATGTGGCTGGTTCATTCTTCATACCATATGGCATTACAGAACATGCAAAAGTCTTTCCTAGTGTTACAAAACATGAGATCTCCCTAGCACGTTCAGTCATTGGTACTTGCCAGTATCCCTTTAACAAATCAAACTTACTTATGTACCTAGCCTTTCCGATCTTGTCTATGCAATCTTCCACGCGAGGGAGAGGGTGTCTGTTTTGGTTATCTGATAAACACGTCTGTAGTCGATGCAAAGCCGCTGTGACCCACCTGGCTTAGGGACTAGAGTGACAGGAGAACTCCACTCGCTCTGACAGGGCTCAATCATTTTGTGGTCCAACAGGTAGCCAAGCTCCTTCTGGATGAGAGGAACTTTCACTGGGTTCACACGGTAAGGAGGCAGTTTAATTGGCTTTGCGTCTCCAAGATCGACATCATGCATCAACACAGTGGTTCTTCCTGGAGTGGCACGGAACACTTGCGGGTACTCCTGCAGTAATGCCGAAAACTCCTGCCTTTCCTCGGGAGGTAGATGAGAAAACTTAGTCTGGAGATCATTCATGATATCAGGATTCTTCCCCAAACTATCACTCAGGCTCATGCTGCATGGGAGAACTTCACTTGCAGACTCGGGTGGAACAGCTACATTGCAGACTGGGTTATTTTCGTTCCGCTAGTGATATAACTTTATCATGTTGATGTGACAAAGTTGCTTATTCTTTCTACGATCTGGTGTGGCGATGACATAGTTGACATCACTGAGTTTCTTCTCCACGAAATAAGGACCACTAAACTTGACTTGAAGAGGTTGCCCATGCACTGGTAGCAGAATCAAAACCTGATCTCCTGGCTGAAAGTGGCGTAACCTGGACTTCTTATCATACCAAGTCTTCGTCTTCTCCTGAGCAGCTCCTAAATTCTCTCTCACCAGCTGTAAAGCAGTGGACAGCCGTTCTTTGAACTTCATCACATACTCCAGCAGGTTGACGTCATCTTCCTCCGACAGCCAGCATTCCTTGAGTAGCTTAAGGGGTCCTCTTACTTCATGGCCAAACAGTAGTTCAAAAGGTGAGAAGCCCAGTGATTCATTTGGAGATTCTCTTGCGGCAAATACAACGAATGGAAGACCTTTATCCCAGTCTTTCTGATGTTCCAAACAGTATTTCTTGAGCATCGATTTGAGTGTTTGATGATATCTCTCCAACGCTCCTTGGGTCTGGGGATGGTAAGCTGAAGACGTGATCTGGGTGATGCCCAACTCTTTCAGAGACTGCTTGAAAACATTTGACATGAAATTACTTCCCCGGTCTGACTGTACCTCCTTGAGCAGACCAAACTTTGTGAAGAACCCTAGCATTTCCTTAACCACGTTCTTTGCTGAGATATTTCTAAGTGGAATGGCTTCAGGATAACGAGTAGCCATATCAATCAGGGTCAACACATAATAAAATCCTGAAGAAGTCTTAGGAAGAGGGCCCACAATATCCACCAACACACGGGTGAATGGCGCCTCAAAAGGAGGAATGGGAACTAGAGGTGCAACCTTTTCGGTCTGATTACACTTCCCCACAACTTGACAGGTGTGACAAGACTTACAATACCAGGAAACATCCATGAAGATACCTGGCCAGTAGAAGTGTTTCAAAATGTGTGCCACAGTCTTCCTCACTCCAAGGTGTCCTGCCAAACTGGAATCATGAGCCACTCTAATGATATCCTGCCTACAAACACGAGGGATGACAACTTGATGTACAACCTTCCATTCACAGTCGGCTGATGCTGTTGGGGAGTCTCCACTTCCTCATAAGTACTCCTGAATTTATATAATAACAAGTAGAAACACCGGCTGACTCTTCCTCACTGCAAGCAGAGTTAGCTAGACCTTTCAACTCAGGGTCAGCAACCTGCAACTCAACCAACTCTTGACGAGACAAATTATCAACACTACGGGGTACTGCCTCATCTGGTGAGTGGTCCAAATTAGCAAGAAAAGTGTCAGCTAGGATAATATCATCATCATCATTATCCTCTAAATCACCAGTAACTTTACACTTAGCCCTAGTGACAGCACATGCGGAGAACACATCAGGGACATCACAATCCTGGGACACAGCCACTGGCTCACTAGACAACTGAGGAGCTGGACACACTTGACTTCCACCAATATCATTTCCAAGTAAGAAAGTTACACCTGACATTGGGAGTGTCTCAGCCAACCCAGCCATAACGGAACCATTAACAAAACCAGACTCTAAATTCACTATGCACAGGGGGACAGAGAAGTAATTATTCCCTACACCTTGTAAGATTACAGTTTCATCAGAGGAATTAAAAGAGCCTAGAACACTGGTCAGCATAAGGGATTGGCAAGCACCTGTATCACGATATATTTTAACTGATTTCCTGTCATTACTGTCTAGAGGACTGACAAAACCATCAGACAGGAAATTAGCACATGAACTCTTGAGAGTGTCACCCACGTCACTGCTCAAAAGAGGAGCTTCATCATGAGAATTTAATTTACCCCTCAAAGCAGGTTCAGTTAACTCAGTTAAAGAATTATGGGAACTCTCAAGGGTGGACACTAGACCAATTGACTGAATATTTAAAGACTCCTTTTTGTTCACATCACGCTGTCTCCTGAAACATTTCTCCGTAGTATGACCAAGCTTACTACAATAAGTACATTTAATTTTCTGAAATCTAGAGGTGAAGCTGGTATTTACTTCCTGAGAAATATCATCTTTATTCTCTTTCCTGTTACCCGTACTCTGAATAGAGGCAACGTACTTACTCTCAGCTTTCCTTTTTTCTCTAGAATATGTCTTGTGAGTGAGAACATATTCATCAGCTAAAACTGCAGCATCAGACGAATTATCTATTCTTCTCTCATCAAGATATAGGCTTACATCTTTATTAATACACCTTTTGAAGTCCTCCAGCAAAATCATCTGCTTAAATTTACCAAAATTAGAAACCACGTTCTTAGAATTTAACCACTGCTCTAACAGATCTTCTTTGATTTTTGCATACTCAACATGGGATTGCTTATCTTGCTTATAAGTTGTCCTAAATTTTACTCTATAGGCTTCAGGAACAAACTCATAGGCCTTAAGAATCAAGCTCTTAACTACATCATAATTATCAGATTGATCCTGAGGCAAAGATGCATAAGTTACTTGAGCTTTACCGGTGAGAACAGTTTGAAGGAGTACTGGCCAATACTTTTTGGGCCAATTAAAACCTGTAGCTACCCTCTCAAACAACTGAAAATACTTTGTTAAATCAGATTCATTAAAAGGAGGGACAAGTTTAACATTTTTATCCACATTAAAATCATCAGAGCTAGATGATCCAGTTCCACCTTGTTTCATGCGATACTCATGGTCTGCCTGAATCCTAGCAAGTTCAATTTGTGCCTGAGCCTGTATCTGTGCCTCCTGAATACGGGCCTGAGATTCAGCCTCCTTAGCATTTGCCTGAAATTCAGCCTCCTTAGCACGAGCCTCCTGCAGGGCTAGCTGTAACTTAGCTAATTCAATCTGCGTTTGCTCATTTGGAGGAGTTACATTAAACAAGCTTTCATTAATCATGTCAACAATTTGATCTTTAGAATGATGAGAGCGAACAACAATTCCCAATTGTTGAGCAACAAGCTTAAGTTCATTCTTTGTTCTGTTTTCTACATCACACATTGTTTGCACATTTGACAAAAAATCTTTGGCTTCATCAAGCGTAGTAATAGTAGACATCATGAATAAATCACAGCCACAAAATATCAAGCAATATCCTTATGATAATATCCTGAATATCCTGATAAGAGGTCGCCAAATTTATGTTACGGAACAGAGAAAACTGTCCCGCAAAGTTCCAGGTTCAAAACAAAGGAGTTAGGTAATTACAAGTTAAAGTTTAATGCACAAACTAACAACTAAACATTAAGGACTCATAAGGATAATGTAATGGCAAAAAACAGGTTAAATATATGGTTAACTGCAATAGTCTCTATTAACACAAATTAGCAAGAGTAAATTTATCTAAGTCAGCCCTGATAAAATGAGAAAACCGGATAATACTCAGTGAATGCAAGATATGTTATTACAGATACAAAATATTATCAAAAATGACTGATATAAAAACAAATCAATCACAAAAACCTCACTAGGCCTACGAATCAACACCCCATGCCACACAGTACAAGCAAAAAATGTAATAACACTTATACTCAAATTACACAGCTGCTAGATGGCTGGAGACTTCCTGAGCACTCACAATAATAACAACTGTACAAGGGAGGACAAAGATGTGAGCAAAAGGAGGAGTAGATCTAAGTGGCAATTAATGCAGAGACTGAGCTCATTATATAGGGGCCGGCAGAGCTTGATACAACTTGTAAGGAAGACGCGCAAATGAAGCCATAGGGGACAAAGAGTTGACAATCCTGCTCTGAACAACAGAAAGAATGACTTACTCTACTATAACGGTAGAAGGGGGGGAGTGAGGTAGAACTCGCTGGTGATCAAACATGCAGCATACTGTACGTTAGAATTACACAAAGGATGATGATATCATAGGCTATGTAACAATATATATATATATATATATATATATATATATATATATATATATATATATATATATATATATATATATATAAGGAATAACCTAAGCAAAGTCTGTTCAGTTGAATGGGCCTCATTCGTTATCACTCACGTCTCAAAGTTGTGGAATCTTGACTCCACCTCGCAGATATCAACATCCACATACACCCCTCTTCAACCAAGACACACGCCTCTCCTGATGGCTCAGAAATATGGATGTTCGATTATTGGCATGGGTCGTCCTCCAAGACTGGTACCATTTAACTACAGCAAACAATGTAAGTAGGCCATTATATACACAGATCGGTTGTAATGCTCATCGTTTTATAGAAATTTGCCATCTAGCCCATTAGTTTTTTTTCCACTTTGAAGTTTATATTCATATTATTTTGGAAATTGACTCTGGCAGTTGCGTCACAAGATGTTATTTCTGTTAATGAATCAGTTAATCAATAATTTTAAAGAGATATCTAGCAACCTGTTCTTGCCTGAATGTTCTGGACATAATGTTTGGGAGGGCTGGTTCTTAGCCTATCTTTCTTCACCTACCGGCTCATAGTCAATAAGCTCATTCCTTCAAACGTCAGTGATCAGCACGTTACACAGAAACCCTCAAAGAAAGGAGCATTCCTTCCAGAGCAGTATAGAGTTTACAGTAAGGACAACACAACAGAGCCACTTTCACACACGCCTCGAAATTGACAGTGTGTAACCTGAGTGTTTGTTGCCCCAGGTTCATTTGGTTGGGAACCCGGTGAACTGAAGGCTGAAACTGCGTTTCACCTAAAGTCCACCATCCTCGTTTCGAGTGATAGGGAGAAAGCTGTTGAACGTTTGTTTACCCAGGAAGTGGAGTCACCCAGTCATATAGGTGTCACCACGCAAAGGCATCCTTGTGAAGAACCTCGATACAAATGAAAAAAAAAAAAAAAAAGGCGTCCATGTGAAGAATCTCGATACAAATAGAAAAAAAAAAAGGACACTTTATTCCTTAGTGGAGTATGATATTCTGAGAGAATGGAATATATATCTCCTATTATCTTCGAGGATCATAAGTCAGACTTAAGATAAAAGATGAAGATTTATTGTTCGTCATGACACAAATCTGTTTCTGCAGGAAGAAATACAGGCATCGGGAGGTTGTGTACTCACATTTCCTTAACTCGTTGCAAAGAAGAGGTAATAGTGGTATTGTTACCTCTATATTAATGCAGCAGTATCTCTTAATTTCACCGCATTATGCACAGTTTATAAATAACTTTCAATTTACTATAAGGTAAGGTTGCGGGAACTAGTCCAGTGATGGGGTAACTTCGTCTGGGTTAAGGCACACTCAGATCGTGTGAACTTGAGTACTGAGATAATCTGCATAAGCATACAGAATTGAATATATGCATATACCACACTCTATTATATTGTATGAGTTGCAACCCTTGACTCATGTGAAATAAAACCTGGTGGACTGTAGACTAAAGTTTTTCTACTGTAGTCTAGCATCTTCCAACCGTAGGATTGAAAGGGAGTTGATGGAAGTTTGTGCTGTGTGTGTATGTGTGTGTGTGTGTGTGTGTGTGTGTGTGTGTGTGTGTGTGCACATAACTTCCCACAGAAACCACGTTGTCATTGTGGGGTGCATGCACATCCCTTAAATCTGGTGAGCCATATCGGTGAGGGGGGGGGGGAGAGATCCCTTTGGCCTCAACAGATGTACAGGGTTACCCATGCTGAAGGGGCCATCAGTGAGGGGTCAGACTGTGTACCCATCCACCCTTCAATGTGTTCAAGCTACGCGAGTAAACCCCGAATGTGAAAATCATGAGTGTGTCCTCCAGAAGACAGGGCATGACAGCCAGAGCTCGGGTAGACTCCTACAACCCTGGTCAGTAGATTGGCGCTGTGAATCTTCATGCCATCGTCACAGCCTAAGAAGGGCAAAGTAATGTGGCAGTAGGACTGCACACTCTCACCACCACACCAAATGCTTTCATTGTACAAGCGCACCGCTACATTCACCTCCCATTTAACCCAATCATCGAAACTAAATGCCCTTTGGCGACTGGATACGGTAATGGTGACACACCATGGAGGGTGGAAGTCTCTAGCTCGAATCTTGCACATTGGCGGCATTGGAGCAGTTGTCACTAGCATAATGGCATAGGAGCATGCCATGCCTTCAGTAGTATCCATTGCAACTAAGCAGCCAGAAACGGACACCCAGCTGGATAATCTGATGGGGAGGGGTTTAGAAAAGGTAACCTAAACATTTGCTGCTCTACACCTGGGCAAATAGCAGCTTTTGTCAAGGCACTCAACACTACGGTCGAAGAACCAAAAGAATCCCTTTGACTCTTGCAACCAGGAATATATGGACCATGCTCGATTTTGACCAAGACCCAGGACCACGCCGTAGGACTGCTCTTACTGCCCATGAGCCAAAACGATAATAAGCTGACACTGCTGCTGTACCAGAGACTCACCTCTCCAGAGAGGACAACCTAATGGGAGGAGAAGGGTATAACTATTTCTGGAGATGATAGTCAGACAACCTACTATAGAAGATCCAAGAATCACTTGTAGGTGTATTAGAGATGCTGATGTCCTGGCACAAACCTCTAATGTCAATATAAAACACTCATCAGTGCCTATGCTGCAATGCTTGGCTCTGAGGACACTGGCAAAGATTCCTTCAACGACTCTCTTGATGCCACCATTTCTCCAAAACCACTTAATGACAAACTAATCCTGCCTGAAGACTTTAATGCCAGAACTGAGAAGGATAATCACCTCTGGCAAGCCATTCTAGGCCTCCATGTAGTTTATCATGTCAATATAAGGCTATGAGATCAAAAAGAAGTTTTTATAACCCAATCCATGAGAGGTGCTGGGTGCTCAGTAGACCATAATATTATACTCGCCAATCTACAACTGGTCATATGCGCACAAATGCACCGTAGACCATCCCCCAAGTATATAAACTTTACTATATTAAAGGATGCAGCAACTTGTAACAGCTTCTGCCGTACTGTTACAGACAAGCTCTCTAAAAGCCCACCACTTGACCTAAGCAACAATGCAACAAACCTAGACACAGAATGGCCGAACTTTATGACGATGCTTCACGGCACTGCAGAAGGAACCCTAGATTTCTTCACCCACTGCCATAATGACTGGTTTGATGATCACGCTGAGGACATACATTACCTTCTTGCAATGAAGAACAGAGCACATAACGACTATTGGCTCATCCTAGCTTCCTAACCCTAAAAATTGAATTCCAGAATCTAATAAATGAAACCCAGAGGAGGCTACCTAACATGGAGAACAACTGGTGAACTGAGCAAGCAAAAGAGCTGCAAAGACTAACTGATATTTATGACGAACCTGGATTCTACAAGTCGATAAAAACTAAGTCCGAACCAGAAACAACATAGACACTATTCGTTCACCCGAGGGTGAGCTCCTGAAAGACAAGGAAGCAATCCAAGAAATATGTGCGCAATGCTTCAGCACCTTATTGAATTGAAGAAACCATTTTTTTTTTTTTATGTGACCGACTCTGGGCATAGGCTTCACAGTCTGCTTTCAAAGCCCAGTAGTCCTCCTACGTACCGTACACCTCTACATGTCACCACTTCGGTGCTAACACCCACCGTCCATATTGAATACATGCTTGGGCTGTCTCATACAGGACTGGTGTGTTGGTATTAGGAGGGATATTTTTCGACATGTCGGCGGTTCTTCTGGTACATCAGTAAGGTCTGATATTTATGAAATTCAAATCCTTAAACTGTTCCCTGTCCCATCGGGATTTGAACCCTGTTCCATTAGGACTGCAGGTCAGCCAACTCTCTACCGATTAAGCCACCGCCTCCCCCACAATATCCTTCATGACATCCGAAATGCTCCTTAAGCAGCAGGTCTCAATGTCCAACCTACACTTGGAGAAACTGTTCAGGCCATCCGATATGTAAAAAATAACAAAAACGCAGGCAATGATGGAATACCATCTGAATTAATCAATGGGGATGGCCAGTTAGTCCACCAGTGGCTTGATACTCTCATTCTGAATATTTGGAATATAGAACAAATTCCATCTGACTGGGTTACTTCTGATACTGTAACCATCTACAAGAAGAAATGGGACTGCTCAAATTGTGACAACAGTAGAATTATCTCCCTCCTGGTGAATGGTTGCAAAGTACTAGCCAAGATAATGTTATCCAGACTAAAAAATCATCTGACTGAGTCAACACTTCTTGAAACACAATATGGATTTGGTTAGGAAAAAAGTTCCTGTGATATGAACTTATGATCTTTGTTGCCAGACAGATACAAACGAAATGCCACGAACAGAACTGTGCATTGTATATACATTGCATTTACGAGTGCTGATCTTGCAAAAGTATTTGACATTGACAACAGAGAATTTTTATGGATTGCACTTTCAGAATTTGGAGTTGAAAACAAATTTTTTTTTCATCCTGCATAGTCTGCATGACAACGTGAATGTTCGTGTGTCCATAGGTGGGAGCAAATCCGAGACCGTCAAAGTGGACATTGGGATAAAGCAAGGCTGTGTCCTGGCTCCTGTCTTCAACATCTGTCTCCCTGCAGTCGCCCTTTTAAGTCACCAACAAATGAATCCTGATGATTTAATAAAAATCCAGTTCCGTCTAGACAGTAACTTATTTAATCTCTGACGTCTTCAGTCATAGTCAAAGACTTCTCTTCCAGAGTTGAGAGCTATGCTATCCTTACACATACCACAGAAGCCCTACGACAGAGTATTGTCATCATTTCTAATATAGAGCATGCAATGGGGTTCTGAATGTCAATAAAACAGAAAAATATATCAGAGAACCAACCTAGCAGAGCCTCATACATTTCAGATAAACGGCCAAAATGTAAAACAGATGGAGAATTTTACGTACCTTGGATGTGTATTCACAGATAAACATAACACTGATGCAAAAGCCCTTGCAAGAGTTAACCACGTCTCGGGTTTTTCTGGACGTCTCAGACCCAGTGGCTTCGAATGTAACAGCCTGAGTATCGACAGAGAGGTTTCAGTATAAACATCTGTATGCCTCTCCACTCTCTTAAATGGAGCTGAATTCAAGACTACCAACAAGTTTCATATCAAACAGTTTGAGCCATTTCACGTGCAATACGTACAATGCATCCTAGGATTCAAATGGGATGATAAAGTCCCTGAGTTACAATCCTTCAGTGGACAAAGTCAACCAGCATAGAAACCATGACCTCCTAAATTTTTTTTTAGATGGGCCGGAAACATGTTCCGCATGCCAGAGCACCATTTCCAAGCCAGGTTCTGTATGGCCAGCTCTCTGCAGCACGTCGCAACCCAAGGGGACAGAAATAAAGATATAATGATCGCATAAGGACAACCCTGAAGAAAGGCAACATCATACTAAAAGATCTTGAAACCAATACCTCGGACAAAGAACAATGACAAGTCCTCTGCAGCGAAGGAACAATTCAACTTGAAGAAGATCGGAAACTGGCCTGAGAAAAGTGTAGACAATGGAGGCACAACCAAAACAGAGTTCTCCCATGAAACCAGGATGTGATATGCCGACTGTGGGGTAAAGTTTGCGGATCCAGCATTAGTCCGCACAGTCACACACGTTGGCACCAAAGACAGTGAGAAACACACCATCCTAGTGAGTATGGCAGGAGATGTCTTCTATAGCAGAAGGACAGTTTTAAGTATGTAAGTAAGAGTGTGTGTGTGTGTGTGTGAGAGAGAGAGAGAGAGAGAGAGAGAGAGAGCAAATATGCTTCGCTGTTACTCCAACATCACAAGATCGTACAAGAAATTAATGGTTTATTTTGATTTAATTTTTGTATACCTTTGCACATAAGTAACGCTGCATAAATATTTTGTCTGACACTGTGAAGTAAATTTGTAACCCTCTAATCCTCTACCCATCTGTGATGGCAGATCGTTTGCATATAGTGAGGATGTGGCTGGAAGGCGTATCGGTGAAAGACATTGCCCAGGAGACTGGTGCAAGTGTCTCCTCGATTTACAGATGGATTCACCGCTGGCAGCAGGAGAGAAACATGGATGCCAAAGCCTGTCAGAGAATACGTCGTCTCGGAACCGCATCCTGGAGGACGAGTATAGTGACAGGAGACGACACACTATCCCAGCAACGTCATTTCCTTGCCCACAGTTTTTTGTGCAAAAATAAACATTGTCTCTTGGGACGCATATCCTCTTCCTTTTTATGCTTGAGAAGTCAGTGCTTTTGGAATCGCCAAATAATCATTGTGGGGTCCAAAAAATAATGCAAAATTCGCGAGGCATCTCTTGGAGTCTCGTGCCTCGATCAATTGCCAGCCAGTCTTGATTTGAGGTTACAGAAAAGCGTGACAGGACTAAACTGGCGGCGAAACATGGAACACAAGACACTAAAAACTGTTAAGGAATATCAAGAAACCGCCGCCATTGTGTTTTTAAAAATAAGGCAATAATCTCCATAAATAACAATAGATCCTGTCTGCGTTTACGATGCTGAGTGTAAATCCCTTTACCTTCTTCATATCAGTCTTCCTCTCATTTACGCTTATTATTATTTTTTTTAATTACTTATTTTACGGAAGGAGTTTCACTGAGGATGTTTCTGACTCCTTCCCGGCAGGAAGAATTCTTGTCAGTAGGTAAAAAAAATAATTCTGCAGTTTATCACAATGTAATTATTTAGCAGTTTTGTATAGTGAGCATTAGTGCCGGATTACTTTCCTTGTTTGGCAGCAGGATACCATTGCATATCTCTTAAACCACTCACTATGATGTATTAGTTATTCTGGCAACCCACAACGTATTTCACTCAACTGGGGAGACATTTCATAGGGAAGGGGTGATTAACTTTATTTCGAACCTCTCCACTTCGAAGACAACGTGAATGAGTTCACTTTCAATATATAGTTTGCTCATCATCTTCAGAATGTGAACTTGTATACCAGGAGATGAAAATAAATCTCAAGTGACTCATAAGTACCATGTCCTAGTAAGTGCTTTAACTGGTCCCTGATTTTCGGGGTAATATATTGTCTAATTGGATAAAAGTATATACCTATCTCATTCAGTATCATAACTTGCTTTCCAGGTAATTTCATTGATCAGCCTACTAAAGTGGTCAGATGGTGGAGAATTTGGCATCACGTTCTTCCGGTTCTCTGAGACGAAAACAGCCAAGCTGCTTATTGTCAGACACTCTGGGCTCTTGGCGGAAACGAATCTTTGTGAATATAACAATAATCCATGTTAATCTTCCTGGATTCTTGGAGGATGCAAGGAAGGTACCTGTAACCATCCAGGAGGCTCTAGGAAGACTAATTTCTGACCGGTCTCTCGGTAACACTGACTCTGTTAGACTGGCCCCTGGGCCGGTCCGTCACAGAACAAAAACGTAATGAGATATCAAGGGTTGGCGTATTCAGAATATGTCAACGTTGTAAAATGCTCGACAGACCAGGATAATTTCTGCAATATAGTCTATCGGTTATAATAAGAATGATCTCCCCGCCCCCCATAAAAGACAAATTGGCATAGGGTGAAACTGATGAACACAATGAACACTAACATTACTTTGGCACTAACTTTAATACGCTACAGTCTCCGAAAGTCCCGTTCCTTCTCCTGCCGTTCAGCAACTCGTAAGCGAATATTAGTTGGATTAAGGTTGCATACAGTCACTATAGTATGTGTTGTTACTTAACACAATTTAATTTTACCAAGTTGTTAGTTACAGTTACTATATATAATGATTGAGTTACAAGTGGGAAGCAGAAAGAACTAAAATTTGGAAACAAGAGTGCATTTACGTCAGTTTCAAACTATAATTAAAATTCATTGTCTTCATATTTTCATCTTCTCCCAATCAGCATTTTTATGGGGGAGGCAGATGCTGACCATTATTCTTTAGCTCGCTGAGAACAAGAATAAGTGAAGGGAATAATAAGGACAATTAATATGAAATAAAATCATATCAATATACCTTCACGGGAGTGAATACCTGAAGGTCAGATGACAAAGGCTTGTGTAGCATAATAATCCACCTCCACAATTCATACATACCACACACCTGTCCCTGCACTGTTGTATGGAACACACATGTATTCCTGCATCATATTACATGCACCACGCTGCCAGCAGTATACACTTGGTCAGGGATGCCGCATTGTCGCCCGCCTGTAGTCGACGCGGGAAGATCACAGGTGTGCAGCCAATCACGCACCAGGTGGTACTGCATCCCGCCATGACTCAGCTGCTGTGCTGACCAGTGAAGTAGCAGTCCCTGACCTCGTGACCCCACGTGACCAATGAGCTGCTGCGTGCTTCACCTTAACCAATCACCGGGCCTTCTAGGGATGCTAACACCAGCGTGCCCTGCTGCGGCCTGTCATAAAAGAGGCCTGCCAGGGTCCCTTGACTTTCTCTCTAGCTCCAGACTCCGATGCACACACACACACCTGCATCCCGTAAAGCTGCCACGTCACATTCAAGTACTCATACATTCACGCACAGTCATGCTTACTCACACTCCCTCGCTCACACATTAGCACCTCAAGTATTAGTGTGTCACTCTCGCTACAGTACGGAAATAATAGCAAGTTTGTCCCTGTATTATTAATGAATTGTTATCATTGTACAATTTAACTAGTAATATAATTCCCCTCTGCCTCACATCCGACTTTAATACTCCTCCTACTATCGTAAGTTAAGCAAGTAAGAGACAGCACTACACTGGTGACCCCTGGAGTGAGCTTATGATGGAATATGTAATCCATCAACGTCTCCTGGATTTTCTTGCAACATAAACACGTGGTTTAAACACATTGATGCCACATGGGCCAAAGACACTAACAATGACACAAAATATACTACAGTTATTAGAGCACTACTTACTCATGTGGCAGCTCTCACGCAGGATGTTTTATTGTCATCCCCAACCACAGGGAAGTACACAGCACTGAGAAACAGTCTCCTGAGGGCGCTGGGGAAATAAAAATAAGCCTGCTTATGGAACTGGACAACATTCAGCCAACAGAAAAGAGCCCTTCAGCACTGTGCACCCAGATCTAAGGCACACTAACAGCTGCGGGGGTGACACTATCTGATGATCTCCTGCAGCACCGCCTTCTGCAGCTCATGCCGCCAGAATTCCACCTGCACCTGGCTTCTCTTGGCGCTGATGCTACCCTTCAAGACTTCCTCATAAATGCAGACACACTTTATGAAATATCACAGCATTACTCCACTATCAAAGTAAGTGCAATTCCTATAAACAATCCCATGCCCAACAACATAGTGATCAACCCTAGTGCAACCCCCCAGTGTTAATAGTGTGTCTAACAGAGACAAGCAATTCTCGGATTTTTTTTTTTTTTTTTAATGTGAGGAAGAAGGATCCAAAGGCAACGAGCCCGCAGAACTGTTCCTTCCAAGAGAAAAACAAATACAAGAGAGAGCCAAATTCAAGATCCATTCATTTCGAGATGCTGGACATACTGCTTTCGAAAGACTGGAGATCATAGGAAGCAGGAAATACAGACAGAGGGAGACAGTTCCAGAGTTGACCTGTTGCATAAATGAAGGATATTTGTGCTCTGCTCATTAAATAAGCAGATAAAGTTGGCCAGATAGAATAATCATACTTGTCCTGAATACCAACTCCCCCAGTGCATCAATCCCTCCACCAGTGTGTTCACCGAAAAACAACTACCCCAGTGGATCAATACCTCCACAAGTGTGTACACCCAATAACAATCTCCCTAGTGCACCATCAACAGAGTTCCCCAGTGATTCCCTTACCCCACCGCACAATTCCACCAGTGCCCCCATAGTGTCATATACCAAACCGAACACGGTACAACCTATGCAACAGGAATACACCCACTGTATGTATCAAAAACGGTTCAGTCAGGCAGCCTGTCGCTGCGCTCCCCCCTGTATCGTTTCGGGAAATGAAGCTGACAGGAGACCAGGGTAGTAACGTCTCCCACCAAAGTGAATCACGAACAGGCCAACTAAGCTCCGCATTCCCTCCATAAACTGCCAGGCATTCGTGACTTGCTGTGGGTTGAGCATGCCACCACTGCCACAAGGTACCTAGTAGACACAGGGGCTGCATTTAGTATCATTCCCCCAAGCTCCCATCACATATGCCACCATCAACCTGCCTTTGACCTTGTGGCGGCCAATGGTTCACCTATTGCCACATATGGTACTGAGCCCTGGCAGTTGGTTTTCTCCCATACCGTCGCATTCACATGGCCCTTCATGATAGCAGACATTGAGCAACCCATCCTCGGAGTCAACTTCCTGGAGGCATGCGATTTGTTGGTGGACACCAAGCGCCGCCAGCTGTATCACAGGCCATCTAACTCTTTTAATCAAGCATCGAAGTGTGCAGCCAGACCTGTCCTTATCACCCACGTCCGAAATGATTCTTCCTATGACGCCATTCTGCACCAGTTTCCCCTCCTAACCTCACTGACTCCTCTACGCGGACGGACCGACACGGTGTCCAGCACTGTATAGTTACCCCAGGACCACCATGTTTCGCCCACCCATGCTGCTTGCCTCCTGAAAGACAACAGGCAACAGAGCAGGAGTTTTGGACCATGCTGCTGGAGGGCATAATAAGGCCGTCATCCAGTTCCTGGGCCTCACCACTGCACATGATTCTGAAGACACAGGAGTTTGAGTGGAGAGCATGTGGGGATTACAGGGCCCTTAATGCAATGACCACCCCTGATCACTACCCCATTTCTCACATCCAGCGACTTCCACCACAAACTGCACGGGATGACTGTCTTCTCTAAAATAGATCTGGTACTGGCCTTTCACCAAATCCCAGTCGCCCCCCAGGACATCACTATAACGGCTGTCACCACCCCGTTTGGACTGTTTGAATATACCAAAATGAACTTTGGGTTAGGGAATGCAGCACAAACATTCCAAAGGTATATGGACCTGGTGGTTAGGGGCCTAGACAACGTCCTCGTCTACATCGATGACATCCTCATCACCTCCCTGTCGCACAGTGAGCATAAGCGTCAGCTTCTAGGCTTTTCAGCCACCTGCAGGAATACAGCCCTTGCATCCATCTGGCAAAATACATCCTAAGTGCGGAGCAACTGGACTTTCTTAGGTACAGAGTCTCAGCCACTGGCATCATGCCCCTTCCCCAGAAAGTGCAGGCCATCTGGGGTTTCCAACGTCCAGCAACACCATTCACACTCCAGGAAGTCCTTGGGATGGTTAACTCTTACCATCACTTCCTCCACCAAACGGCCTCCACCATAGCTCAACTCAATGATTTCCTGAAAGGCACGAAGAAAAACTCATCTAAACCACTGGATTGGACTCCACAGGCGATCCAAGCCTTCGCCACCCTGAAAGACAACATCACTAGTGCCCCCTGCTCCGCCTACCCTGCCCCCAATGCTCCCATGTCCCTTGTCACAGGCGCCTCCTCAGATGCAGTGGGCGCTGTTCTCCAGCAGGAGGCTGAGGGAGTTACTGCACCCATCGCGTTCTTCAGCCAGCGTCTCACTCCAGCGCAGTGCAAATACAGCACATTTGACAGGGAGCTACTGGCAATATATGAAGCAAACAGACATTTCAGGCACCTCCTGGAGGGCAGGGAATTCAGGTTCCTTACTGATCACAAACCACTTACATCCACCATGGCCCAGAGAGGTGAGCACTGGTCCCCGCGGGTGGCAAGGCAGCTGGCTTTTATCTCTGAAGTTCACCACGGAGATACCACACATCAAAGGTGAACAGAACACGGTGGCTGATGCTCTTTCCTGGGGACTGGCGATGGTGGCCCCATCTCCCCCTCCACTCAGCCATGCTGCCCTGGCCCTCGCTCAAACGACAGACCAGGAACTACCTATGCTACTCGGGGTTTAACCGCACTACAGTTTCAGCAATTTGATGTTCCAGACTCCCCCCAAAAGATGTGGTGTGACATATCCTGCGGAGTAGCTTGCTCTTTCATACCCAAAACATGTCGGCATCAAATTTTCTGACATTACCATGACATGTCACACCCAGGCATACATGGCACACATAGGCTCCTTAGCCAACGTGTGGTGTGGCCTGGCATGCGTAGAGACGTGACGCAGTGGGTAAGGACATGTGCACGCTGTCAATCTGCCAAGGTGCAACGTCACATTAGGACCCCATTGGTGAGCTTATCCACTCCCACCACTCGTGTCCACATGGTCCACCTTGACATTGTTAGCCCTTTCTCAGAGTCCAGGGGGAACAGGTTTATTCTCACCTGTATCGACAGGGCTACAAGGTGAGCAGAAGCAACACCGATGATGGATGCTACGGCTGAGAGGGTGGCATACCACTTCCTGTCATCCTGGGTGGCTCGTTTCGGCACCCCGCACACCATAATCACTGACCAAGGTGACCAGTTTGAGTCAAAGGCCTGGCAGGACCTGCTCTACTTTCTAGGTACTAAGCGCCACCGTCCATCAGCCTACTACCCGCAGTCCAATGAGTTGGTGGAATGGTTTCACCGCCGCCTAAAGGTGGCACTGCGAGCTCTTCGCATCCTATCAACTGGGTGCCCGCTTTTCCCATAATCCTCCTCAACCTCAGAACCTCAGAAAAGGAGGATATAGGGAACTCTCCAGCTGAGCTGACTTATGGGGAGGACTTGAGGCTTCCGGGCCAGTTCATCCCGTGGCAGGATGCAATGCCAGCACTAACATTCCTCCCAGCTCTTCAACAAGCTATATGGGCATTGCAAAACACACCCCCACGCCCGCACTCCCAGCAGCCCACTCACACACCTTGGCAATGGCAAACCGCTGGGCATGTCCTTGTCAAGTGAGGCCAGCACCAGTCATCCCTGCAAACACCTTATGAAGGCCCCTACCCAGTCACTGCCAGAACAGACAAATTAGTTACTGTAGACAGGGAGGGCAAACAGTACATGGTGTTGGGCAACAGAATCAAACCAGCTAACATGACCTCAACATCACACACTGCTACCAGCACATCCTCGCCCTCCACCACATCCCCACCCTCCCCACCCACCACGACTTGCCCTCCACCCCAGATTCCCTTTGTTAATTGCTACCCTCCTTTACCACCATTACCCACAACCTCTACTCGGCTGACTTCCTCCCCACATTGCCACCCTCCCCACCCATCACGACTTGTTGCCCACCCCAGATTCCTTTTGATAATTGCTACCCCCCTTTACCACCATTACCCAGATCCTCTAGTCCACTGGCTTCCACCACCACTTCCTTCTCTTTACCCTGCTCCTACCCCCCCACCCTTCTCTTCCAACCTCATTCCCACAGCCACATGCATCTCTCCAAATTGACACCACCTAATTCCACATCACAGACTTACCAGTCATGGCTGCAATTACATCATGTCCACATTCCACTCGACTAACACCACAACATCCTACACTTACACACCAGAGCTGGTTGACTCATCAGACTGCCCAAGTATTTCCAATACCCAACATAGATCGTCTTCAATTATAGTGCCATATTGTGTACCTCAGTGTTGTATGTTTGTAAATAATTTATATGCTGCCTATTTTTTTTTAAATAACAGAACGGAGGAAGGAAAAACAAATGAATAAAAAAAATAATCCATACATCAGATTACTGGTGTCCTCTGCTCATAAAATATTTGTAACACTTAGACTTGAACATCTGTGGGTTGAAATTTGGAGGGAAACAACTCTGGGGAAGCGAGTTCCAGAGAGATGAAGTTCAGGGAATGAAAGAATTCTGATAGGCAGAAGTTCTGGAATATGGCTGAGTGACATTTCAGTCATGAGCGCTACCAGATGCCCGAGTAGCACAAGGGAAGGCATGGACAGGTGGCACCATGAACGCAACTTTGTCTGAGCATTTGACAAAAAAATGTCTGTAAAATAATGAGGGAGGCAACATTCCTTCTTACTTGCAGGGGAGGTAGTTTATTTGTAATGGGGGGGTTGTTAATAATTTTAACAGCATTGTTCTGAATTTTATCTAGTTGTTTTAACCCCTCAACCACAAGGTGTCACTTTCGTGATGCTTGGGAGCAAGGGATCATACCACGGGGCATCACTTTCGTGACGCTTGGGAGCAAGGGATCATACCGCTGGGCATCACTTTTATGATTCTGTGTTATTTTGAATTTGCCCGGGCTTTCAAGTGGTGGCTTGTATCATCTATCAGTACTGCCAATGTCCAATACTAGTCAGCACTCCCAGTCTCATCTGTACTCCCATCCATTGTTGACAATTTAGCCATTTCTCCCCATTCTTGACTCCCCTCCCTACCTCCCCTCCATTACCCTCTCCTCTTGCCTGCCTAGCTGTGCTATGCAAAGTAAATCTTCCCTGGAATTTTCCACTGATTTCATCCATTGAAATAAGCCCAATGCCCTATTCTTATACCAAATAATATATACAAAAAAGAAATAAGGTAAGTGATACACCTGGAATTGGCTAATTATCACCTGACAACACCTCATGTGCACTCGTTCGCTAATTTTCGCTGTTTATTTCCCCTTGAAATATGCCGTATAATCTATTCTCATAATAAAAATATATATAAGAAAGGAAGGGAGAAGCCTAAGTGATATTTACATTCACCTGGAACTGCCTAATTTATTATGTATTGTCTAGATTTCCTGCCAATCATTTCATAGCGTATATATTAGCAGCTATCACTATGCTGACATTGGCAGCATTGCACTCCCCCTTGGCCAGCACACTGTATTCAGTTTACTGTCGTCTTTCAAGGTAAAACGACGTCGGATTCGCGCCTGTCCAATTCTGCTGCTTTTTAGCCCCATACAAAGGGGCCTGTGACCTCTACCCCCTACAAAACCTCGTGTGGAAAGGGGTAAAGGGCTAAGTGACTGCTATTAAACGTCAACTGAATAATTTGTCAATGAAAATGATAGACAGTGACTACGATCTTACTGTTGAGTAAAACAGTGCAAGTGGAAATGTAAATAATGTGTAAATAATGTGTAAACAGCAAGTGGAAGCAATGAATGTAAATATAAGTGAACAATGGAAAATAGTTTTATAAGTTACTGCAAGTGACAGTGCATAACACAGTGTAAATAAAATAGAAATGTAAATAATGTAAATAAAATAAAGAATGTAAATAGAAATGTAAATGAGTAGTAATATAAGAATACGAGTATATATATACTAGGAGTAATGAAAGTGAAAGTTTCACTCTAGCATGTCTGAATACTATGAGTTATGAAAGTGGAAGTGAAAGTGACAGATTCACTCTCAACGCTAGTATACAGGACGAGAAAGTGAATGCTATGTATGTTACTGAACGAGAAATTGAATGCCTACAGTGACAAAAAAAACTATTACTGAAAGAAATTTATGGATAAAGACTGTAGATATATATAAGTGTTACATAGTAATAGATATATAAAGTGTGAGTGTTTTTATGAATAATAAATGACAGAACACCAGTGGTGAACGATTATAAGTGGGAAGGTCATACACTCGTAATTTTCATTGCTTTTAGTGTTTTTTTTTTTAAGTATGGATTCCAAACTATTTGAGAATCATAGAATAGTGTTTCTAGTGATAATATCAGGCTGTGGTAATCATATTATGGGTTGTCGGGAAGTGTAAAGTGGAGACGTCATTACCCAAGTTCAGAGGTCTCCACAAGTCCTACGGTACTCGACGAAGGCTGAACAAACATCCCAGGAGAAAGCTGAAGGTATGTGCCATATGCATATTTAATTTTAATATTCTAGGACTAATAACTGATTTTTGGCAAATATTTTTGGAGAGTCTGTCGAAGAGCGAATATGCCCGCGAGACACGAACGTCAAGCAAAAAAAAAAAAAAATCGGTTTAGGGGTTAATGCAACCTCTCCACATCCATTCCACAAGGGTGAGCAATATTCAAGCTGAGAGCGCACATGACTCTTATAAATTATGGCTAACTGCTCATCAGTGAAGAAGTAACGGACTCTGTACACTAATCCAAGTTTCTTTGAGGCGGTTTTAGCAAGTGATCTAACATGAGAGGTCCAGCTGAGGGCATTGTTAAGTGAGACGCCGAGAATTTCAATGCTTTTGGAGATGGGAATTTTATTGGCACTGAATGTAATGTACGAATCTGGCAATATCTGTCTATTAGTAACTTCTATATATTTAGTTTTACTAGCATTAATAGTGACATGGTTGTTTTGTCCCCATTCACTGATCGTAGATAGGTCTTGATTTATGGAGATGGCTGTTCTGAGTTGAGAGGTAGAGATATTTGACTTTGTAAATGGGTGTCTGAGAGTGAATGAACTATGTAGTGTTGAGTCATCTGTGTATGAATGGATGGGATTGTGAGTGACAGATAAGAGATCATTAATATGAACCAGGAATAGGGTTGGCACTAGAACTGACCCCTGCGGCACGCCGGCGTTAATTGAGTGGAAATTGGAATATAAATCATCTACTTTTACTCTTATTTTCCTGTCACTAAGATATGAAGAAATCAAAAGAACAAAAGACGTTAGTCCATAGCAAGGGAGTTTGGACAGCAGGGAACGGTGCCATACTCTGTCAAAAGCTTTCGAAATATCAAGAGCTACTACATGAGTTTCTCCATGTAGGTCAATTGATTGATGGATGGTTTGAGTTAGGAGATTGAGTATGTCAATGGTGGATCTTTCGTGGTGAAAACCATATTTTCTATCACTAATTAAGTTGTTGGATTCAAGATGTTTAACAATGTACTTATTAATTAAAGTTTCACATACCTTACCAAGAGAAGATGTGACAGATACTGGTCTGTAATCAGAGGGGTCAGAGGAACTTCCTTTCTTCAGAATTGGGTGGATATTGGCTTCTTTCCATGAATTTGAGATGAAAGAAGTACGTATGCAAAGTCTGTAAATACATACTCCCATTTTTGTAATAACTTGAATTACTGCACATGTTAGTATTATTTTTTTCCATTGTTTTATTATTATTATTTTTATTTATTTATTTATTTTTTTTTGAGGGGAGGGGGGAGTACTGTGGTGTAATAATCCACCTCCACAATTCATACATACCACACACCTATCCCTGCACTGTTGTATGCAATGCACATGTATCCCTGCATCATATTCCATGCACTAGCGGCCAGCAGTATACACGTGGTCAGGGATGCCGCACTGTCATCCGCCCGTAGTCGACGCAGGAAGATCACAGGTGCACGGCCAACCACGCACCAGATGGTACCGCATCTCACCATGACTCAGCTGTTGTGCTGACCAATGAAGTAGCAGTCCCTGCTGCATGCTTCACCTTAGCCAATCACTGGGCCTTCTAGGGATGCTAACACTGGCGTGCCTTGCTGCAGCCTGCCATAAAAGGGGCCTGCTCAGGTCCCTTGGCCTTCTCTCTAGCTCCAGACTCCGATGCACACACACACACACACACACACACACACACCTGCATCCCATAAAGCTCAAGCACTCACACATTCACGCACGGTAACTCTAACTCACACTCCCTTGCTCACGCACTAGCACCTCACGTATTAATGTGTCACTCTCGCCACAGAACAGAAATAATAGCAAGTTTGTCCCTGTATTATCAGTGAATTGTTATCACTGTACAATTTAACCCTTTAACCGCGGGTGTCATTCAAGAATGACATTGACAAAACTGGACCAAACCGCGGGTGTCATTCTGGAATGATCGTGAATATTTTGAACACCGCGTGTTTTCCCGGCGCACAAAGTGTCTCACGCAAGAGTAGCTGTCGAGTTCTTTCACGCCAGCCATCCCACACCTCCCTCCTCCAACCCCGAGGGGGCCCCCCCCACCCCTGCTCTGACCCGCATCAGTCAGTATCTGTCCAGCTCTGTGCGTGATAATGGCGCTCCGTCCCGACTCATCGTCGCTCACTTCCTCCTCTAAAATGATTAGTGCTAGTGTTCCCTCTACCTCTACACCGGTAAAGGAACTGCCGACGGTGAGGCAGAAGGGGTTGAGCACTCCTGAAATTAGAACTGAGCTGGACAAAACAGTAAGTACTACTCTTGATTGTGGCAGTGAAAGTGACACACTCACAGCAAGCAGTGATGATTTGGCAGTGATTGGTGGTAAACCATTTTCCATTGATAGTGACAGTGATGAAAGTGATCGTGTTGTTTCCCCCCCACCACCCCCAACTTACTCTGGGAAAGGAAAGGCTCCTATGGGCAAATCTGGTATTGCACGTGGGAAGGGAGTGAAGCGCAGGCTCATGTCTCCCACACCTGGCCCTAGTAAGCATTTCCCACCAATTTCCCGTTCCCCTAGCCCGATTGCCCTCACATCATCTTTATCTTCTGCCGTGCCCTCTCCTCAGTCTACATCATCTGAGGAGTACGAATTCCCAAAGCCTGCAAAGCGAGGGAAGGCAGGCCGTGCAGGCCGTGCAGGCAAGGCAGGCAGGCCTAGAACAAAGGGGATGCGTGGCAGTTGGAGGGCAAAGCTGGGCGATAAGCGAGGAGATAAGCGGGGTAGAAAGGGTCAAGTTTCACCACGCACCACGTCAGAAACCCCCCCGCCTGCCCCCCGCTCAGCCCCCTCACCCTCGCCACCCCCCACTCACCACCCCCGCACTCACCCCCCTCCCCGTTGCCTCCTGCCTCACCCCCCTCCCGCTCGCCTCCTGCCTCACCTCCTGCCTCACCCATTGCCTCACCCATTGCCTCCACCTCAGCTCCTTCTCACGGGAAAACGACTGCAATGCAACCTGCCACTGCCACTGAACCACGCACAGGGAAAGTGGATGCATTTGTTTGGTCTGACGGTGCAGATTTTCAGCCACACAATCCACCGTTTGATATGACAAATGCTGGGATACAGCCTGCCTTCCCATGCAACGCAGGAGATGACTTTGTTGACTACTTCCTGGCCTTCATGGATGATGAAATCGTGCAGCATGTCAGCGATTAGACCAATAGGTATGCAGCTCAGTGTGCAGCAGAAGGGCTGGGACCTATTGGCTCACCAAAGCAAGTGTCGTGGTTGCCTGTCGGAATCAGAGAGCTGTATGTTTTTTTTGCCCTAATGTTTCTGATGCCCCATATAAAGAGACATGAGTTGGAGGAGTACTGGCTCGTGGATGACATTACTACTATCCCAATATTCGGGAAGTATATGTCACGGGATGGGTTCCGACAGCTGCTTGGATACCTGCACTTCACTGACAATGCAAACCCGTCCCAAACTGGCCCTTTGTGGAAAGTGAGGGATTTTCTCAACAGGATTAGGGATCGATTTATGCGATTTTTCCGGCCTATGCAGAAAGTCGTCATAGACGAATCCCTGGTATTGTTCAGAGGACGTCTCAAATTCATGCAGTACATCCCCAGCAAACGCCACCGCTTTGGGATAAAGTTCTTTGTGCTGTGTGACTGTGAGACGGGGTATATCCTGGATTTTGTCATCTACTCGGCTAGTACAATGGATGTGAACAGGAAAGACCCCCTTGGCTTCTCTGGCTCAGTTATAAAAGTGCTGATGGAGAGGTATTTTGGTGGTAATCATGTGCTGTACACAGACAATTACTACACAGCACCGAAACTCTCCAAATACCTTGCTGAACACGGCATTGGCACTGTTGGCACTGTACGGAGCTATAGGAAAGAGTGGCCAAGTTTCCCCGAAGCATCATCATCATCCAAGTGAGATGTTCACCTGAAGAAGTCAGACAAGCTTCTTGTGATCAGGTGGCATGACAAGAAGGTCGTGAATATGATCAGCACCATCCACAAGGGGGAATTGAAGAGAACTGGGAAGGTCAGCTACAGGACGGGAGAGCCAATCATGAAGCCTGATGCCGTCATTGATTACAATGTCAATATGAGACTTGTTGATAAGTCTGATATGATGATTGGCGAAATCGACTGTCTCAGGAGAAACACCCGATGATACAGGAAGGCTTGCCTGCACATGCTCGATATGTGCATGCTCAACGCCTTCATTCTCTACAAGACACAAGTCGGGGGCATAAGGCAACCATCACTGAGACAGTTTTCCAAGACTGTCGTGCAGCAGCTACTTGCACAATTTGGTCAGGTGACGGCATTGATCCCGAGGCGACACTCTGACACACAACCTGACCGTCTTGAGTGCCGCAATTACATGAGCCGGCACCAGCTTGTGAAATTGCCTCTTACAGCAGGCGGCAGGTTGTCACAGGGCCGCTGCAGAGTATGTTCTAACACCACACGGAGGCCTAGGACGAGAAAAATGAGCACACACCAGTGCCTGGAATGCCAAGTCGCTCTATGTGTAACTCCGTGCTTTGCCGAGTACCACTCTCTGAGTAAATACTGAAAGTGACAGTGATATATAGTGATGCGACAGTGACGTGCTTTGCCAATAATTGTATAATGGATAATGTAGTAATAAGGGATATTTTGCCTAGAAAAAAATGTAAATATTGGCCAGTATAATAAGTGATATTGTAATAAGAGAATCTGCGGCACTTGTGTAATTCTGCGGCACTTGTGTAATTCTGTGATGCGCCAGTGACGCAATATAGTAATAAGTGCAGTGTAAATATAATGTATATTGCCCAGATTATATGTAAAATAATATTAGAAGTTAGAAAGAATGAAAAGATGGCATGAAACGTCAGTGAGCGGGTGCCGCCGCAGTGAAGTGAGGCGCAGCCGCAGTGAAGAGCGGGCGCAGCCGCAGGGAAGTGCCTTTTACCTACCTCAGTGAACACAGATTGGGTGTTTATCGTATGTACAGTGTTCATATATGTTTATATTACTATTATGAGAGAGTGGTTGGCATTTGGTACTGGTGTGTGGGGCGTAAAATAGTTATTTCTTACCCCTCACTTCTAACGGCTCTCCCCGTCCTGTGAAAGTCAACAAAGTCATGAAACCTACATCAATGGAAAGCTGAAGGTTAGTACTTTCTAATGGTACCTTATTTTTTTCTCTAGCTTTATTCTGTGCAGAGTTATTAAGGTTTAAAAGTTTGTTTACATTTGGCTGAAACCTCTGCGGGAGAGGACAGTCAGACCAAAACAATACCCGCGGTTAAAGGGTTAATTAGTAATATAATTCCCCTCTGCCTCACATCCTACTTAAATATTCCTCCTACCATCGTAAGTTAAGGAAGTAAGAGACAACACTACACTTGGATTATCGTTATGAAGCAAACTGCATACCACCACTTCCGTATGGACATCTTGGATATGGGTGGTTACCTTATTCTCTACGATATTTGTGCAGAGCAAGGCGAAATTGATAGGATTTATGCATCACAAACTAGGATAGGAAGGTGTAAAAAGGAGTAAAAATATCACTGACGAAAAGTTGCTATAGAGCTTCGTCAACCAACCAGAGAACGCGTCTAATTGACTATGATTGATGAAGCAGGCACTATATCAACGACATGGCTATTGATGATGATTATACAGTCTCCTTCACCAACCTGTCTCTGCCAGGACCATAAGATGTACAGTTACATTTATTAATACACCTTCACTCCTATTTAGTTTTAGTGCATTATCTTATGAGTACATTTGAAGGATATGTTTGATGGGTATCGGAAGAGCACATGCCACAGAAGTGTGTGTGTGTGTGTGTGTGTGTGTGATCACTGATCAAGGTAGTATTAGTAGTAGTACCAGTAACTGCAAATCCCTGCTCATTAGAATGTGAACTCTGTGGACCGGGGACTAAACTAACCTTCCTCCTACATCTCAAAATTTTTCTTCTGGGAGATAGGGAAGTACATAAGGAACATTTGTATAACCAGGCGATGGAACCACCTGGTTCCATCTGTGACACTGCATAAAGGCGTCCATCTTTATCACAACGCATTTCTCCACGAACTATGTAATTATAACGAGTGTCTGTCTGGGCACTTGTATATAAGAAATTTTATCTTTATGCACGGAAGAAGGGATCAAAGGCCGGGAGCCTGCAAGATTTATCTTAAGGAAAAAACAAAAACAAGGTTGACAGATAGCCAATTTCAAGATCCAATCATTTAGAGATTGATGGACACACTGCGTTGAAAGATTGAAGATCATAGGCAATAGGATATACAGACAAAGGGAGACAGTTCCAGAGTTGTCCTGTTGCATAAATGAAGGTCTGTGAGTAGTGGTTAACGCTCGCATTAGAGAGCTGGACAGAAAAGAGGTGGGAGTTTATTGTTAGACGAGTGTTACGCACTTGCCGTATTGGTGGAGGGATACAAACAGACAGCTCAGATGAGCAATGGCCATTGAAGCAACGATAGGAAAGAGATAAAGATGCAACAGTGCAGCTAAGAGACAGAGGTAGGAGGGAGCCAGTAGGAGGAGGGGCGTTAACCCGCCCCGTCCCAACCACTTTTCCACAACTGACACCCCCCAATCCCGACCATTTTTGGACCAAATTTTTTTTGGCTCAAACTTCCGCTTTTGATGAGAAACAATGGCCAATCACAAAGAAAGTGTTCACTGGGGTCCATAAGTGGCCTAAACCTGTATACCTTCGTTACACCTGGTACCGTGTTCTGTGGAGGTGGTCTGTGGCTCTCACGTTTTTTATGATATTATAAGTCAGGGTGTCATGGGGTTTTTGAGTGTATGTAATATTAATGTATAATATTCAATAATACTTAAGAACAGGACAAAGAATTGACTTGTGAAAATCAAGCAATGATTACTTTATGCCGGTTTACTTCGCCGATTCTCTAAGGACGAGAATTTATAAACTTTCTCAACAGTACACAGCAGAGACTAATTATTCACATGTGCTGTTTATTAGTACTGTTGGCCTCTGGAGAAAGTGACTCCACCCCTGACAATCAAAAACCAATGCTGTTAATGATAAACAGGTTCTTGCTGGTGCAATTAACTCCTACATGGCACAACGGATTTAAGTTAATAAAAAGGACTAGCCTAAGGACCAGTTGTGAATAATGCAAAGCATTTATGCAAACTAGGAGCTATAACTAAAATAAGCTAAATGTGGAGTAATAAAACACGAGTTTACGTTACATTAAGCTCAAGAGAAAAGAATTGTAAATTTATTGATTACAATGAGATAAATTTATGTTATATGTTTCAAAATGAATTCAAAATAAGGAGATCACACTCACTCACTCACCCAAAAGCTAAACTCTTAAACCTAGGAAAACCCAAAAGAAAATACTGGTCAGAAATGTGGCTAGGCAGGATGAACTGGGCTTCATTGCTGAGGAAGGACACTGCCACACATGCTAGGCCTCTCGCCGACTCACAGTAGGTGGGAATTAAGGAACTTGCTGGACAATGGCGGCACTGCTCCACACTGGACCCATCGAACCTGCTTCCACGACGTTCAAATCCTGACTGAGTTCTAATCGTGAGAGAGAGGGGAATGACAAGCCGCACTTGCGAACGGCTAGAAGTGAGCGAAACACGCCCATAACAAATCACTCAGCGGAAGTGCTAACGTCGCGCAGAAGGACAATCATTTATGAAACAGTGAAAAATTGTTCTGAAAACACTCCCAATCGGGTGAATACGTGGCGGTTGACCGAGTGATATGTACTGAGATTCCACTAGAATTCGCGGTTTCCCACCAAAGTTCTATGTCACGAGTTTATTTAAATACTGAATCGCGCCAACTCGTGACATTATGCTCCATCAAAATGAATTATTTTTCTCAGGGAAAAAAAATTTCAATATACATACATATAAATCCTAACTCAGTCACACAAGATTCACACTGTGGTGTGTGTATGCTATTCTGCTACAGGAGAAAGTCACAGTCGCCAGTGAGCGAAAAAAAAATCGTATTTACGTTAATAGAAGCAAGCTTGAGGAAAAAACTCCATGACGATGGTGAAAAATCCTGTTCTCAGGTCAAACTGAGCAAAAAGTTCACTACATTTACATTAACAACTAATTGTTATGTAGCGTGATGTATGTAATACATGGTGTAGGTGTGACAGTTGTGGTGTAACTGTGTCTATGTGTAAAATCATGTAATACAAATTAATAGTAAAGAGACGATGAGGCAGAAGAGAAGAGGCGGCAGTGTGCGACAGGGACGACCAGCTGATCTGCACGACAATGCTGCACCCGCCAGCTGCACCTGCGAAAGGAATCAAGGTGAAGCATCAAAAGTGTCATTTCTCTCTCTCTCTCTGCCTAGCAATTAGTACTTATGTTATTATTAACCAGGAAACGTAGTCTTTGGATTTGCAAATCTCTCAGAACCCTTGTAGTTTACTGGTTAATGCTTATTAACTAGGAAACGTGCCAGTTCTTGAATTTACAAATTACTTAGAACAAGCAGTTTACTAGTTAACCTAACATTATTAACCAGGAAACGTGCCAGTTCTTGAATTTACAAATTTCTTAGAACAAGCAGTTTACTGGTTAACCTAACACTACACTTACGATTAATGACAGGAAGCTGAGAATCACTATGCAATCTCCGGCAGGTCACATTTTAACACCCACCGTGGGTGTGAACAACCATGTGGATAATGTGCATTCTCCGGGAATCCTCTGAGAGGCCCACAGCTCGAGACGTTCCACAAGATAATTCATACACAGCCTCAGACTGTCTCTGTGGGGTTCTCAAACTTCCCCCTTAACTTACGGTACACATGTATGTACAGGCCCTGGAGATACTATGTCCTGTGGGGCCAACGGGCGAGATGTCAGGTCTGCACCCACATTACCACTGCCCTGTCCCTCAGCTGACTCTGAGATTATGGGTGTGGATTGCAACGGCACAGGAAGGACATGTCCCTGATTCGTGGTACGTGGACACACATTGCAGGAACACACAAAACTATCTATTTCTCGTCCCATTCCTGGCCAGAAAAAGTCAGCATGGATACGGCCCTGGGTTTTCCTTTTGCCCAAGTGACCTCCTGAGGCTGAACAATGACCCCATTCTAACACTGCTTGGCGGTACTTGGCGGGAACAACAAATTGCAGTTGAACCTCGCCCTGGGGTGTTTGTGACTCACGGTACAGCCGTCCTTGTTTACGAAGGAACTTGGCTTGACCTCCCCGTAAATACTTTATCACTCAAGCCTTTTGTTTCTTTCGCACGGCAGCAAGTGTCGGGTCAGAATGTTGTTCTTGAACAACAACTTGGCTACATATCAGATCTTGCGGGTATTCAATGATCACTGGGGTGACACAGTTTGGAGCCTCGGCCATGGCTCGTGTTACTGCAGCCAAAGTCTGAGTAGCATCATCTTCAGTGCAACTATACTTGGCACCGGGAATATTGCCTATAATAAGGTCAAATAAAGGTTCTGGCATGACAACTGTGAGTGTCGTACCAGTGTAAAATGGAGATGCCACCTGGATACGTGCCACAGGGAACAATCTCACTGATCCATCAATAAGGTTAGCTTGGATCTGTCAACCTGTATACTCCTCAGGCCGAACTAGACTCTGCCTGACAGAGCAACCTGAGGACCCAATGTCTCTCATGACCTTCACAGGAATGTCTCCCACAAACCCTGGCTGAACAAGGAAGGCACTGTCGCCTGTGGGAGGGGCTGTGAAGGAAGCAGCTAGCCACTGATTAGGCTGCTGAATAAATGATGCGGCAAAAATGGTGCCATGAGAATTAGATGCATGAGGGGTTGTACTCACTATCTGGGGAGAAGGAACATTGGCCACCTGTGGTGGAGGGTTCACTGTCGCCGTGGGGCTAGTGAACTGTGGGGAAGTACCAGTACTGGTAGGGACAACACCACCGTGCTGCTGCCATTGAGGAATGGAGGCTGCGTTCGCCTCCTGCCTCCGAGGGGCTGGTGCTGAAAAGGTTTGTCCCGTCAGTCGATTGCGTGGCTGATACTGCTGCTGATCAGGGTACTTGTTGTACCTCTTCCACTCAGGCTTCTGAGTGTTTTGCCCCTGGTCCTTCCTCTGCGGTTTTGGACCTTGGCCATTATTCTGAGAACGGCCTTGTTGCTGGGGTTCAGTCTGAGACGGTTTCCCAGATTTATCAGCTTTCCTGTTCCAGGTATGTTGCTTGTGAGTTTGATACCCGTAGGCAGTGAAGAATGCATCAGCCTTCTTCACCATTTGACTGGCATCTCTTATCTGGCAGATCTTAAGCTGAGCCATAAATTCAGTAGGCCACAACTTTTCTAGCTGCGTGCGCAGCATAAGGTCAATTATCCCCTCACGCATGGAAGGAGTTTCATCTTTCTCAATTCACTCATCTAAGTAAGCAGTAAACCGGTCAAGAAACTGAATGGCAGTCTCTTTTTCCTATAAACGAACCCCCATGAACTGACTCTTGGCGTTGTCAACTGTGAGACCGTACGCTTTGGCAAGTGCGGCCTTCATTATCTCATATGTGAGATTGTCTCCACGAATTCTTTGGAGAATATCGAGGGGAGGGCCATCAAACAGGCTACGAAACTGAAGCTGCTTAGCTGCATCATCCAGTTGGTACAGTTGAGCCATGTCTTCAAAACGAGCTATGTATGGCTCGATTCGCTCGCCTTCCTTGTATGGGGGAAGTTTGATGTGTGGGGTTGCCAGAACATGTGCAGGGAGAGCGCTCGCGGAGCTTGGGCCAGCTGCACCAGATGTGTCTGAAGCCAAGGAATCTCGCTTGAGCTTCAACATTTCAAATTCATGTTTTTCGCGTGCTTCTCGCTCGGTACATTCGTGTTCTCGTTGTTCTTGTTCGCATTCACATTCTCTCTCATGTTGTTCTGACTCGAGTTCGCGTTGTTTTCGCTCGTGTTCTAACTCGAGTTCGCGTTGTTTTCGCTCGTGTTCACACTGTTCTCGCTCGTATTCGCACTCTTTTTCGCATATGTTGTTCTCGCTCACGTTTGCGCTGTTCTCACTCGTGTTCGTGTTGGATTTTACGCTCTTCACGAGCATCATTCTCGCGTTGCTGCTCATGACTAAGCTGAGAGAGGACATAATCCTTTACTTCTCTGGGGTCTGTAAGCCCCATATCTTTAGCTTCCTGTACAGAGACGCTAGTAGACATGATGCTAAGTCAATCTAAGCGAACTAGAGACTCAGTACTGACTGCAATTTTGTAGAGAAAGATGCCAATAATCGAGAATAAAGAATATAGGCACAGGTTAGTGGTGACCAGTTATATATAGTTAAACTGGTAAAAAAAGAAAAGAAAATTAACTGTGAAAAAAAAAAAACTGTGAAAAAAAAGAAAATTGACTGTGAAAACTATTACGTAAATTAACAGAACTGAATTAATACTCCCCCAGTATCCCTGCTTGTCGTAAAAGGCGACTAAAAGGGTTGGCGGAGGGATAGTGCCCCTCCCCGGAAAACAACTAACTAAAAAAACAAACAAGAAGCCTCGGACAAGGACTGACCAAACGATGACGACCCAGGACCGGACAAAGGACTTGGTAATGAGTACATGGAATGTAAGAGGAGCGAATGATGAGGTGAAAGAGAGAGAGATTGTCCAGGTGCTTGAGGATGCGAAAGTGGATGTATGTGGAATAACTGAAACAAAATGGGGAGGAGAAAGTGTGAGAGAATGGGAATATGGATGGGGTATATATGCAGGAGTAGATGAGAATGAGAGGGCAAAGGAAGGAGTGTGTATAGTTGTGAGTAAAAGATGGAAGAAGAGCATAAGACAGTATGGATCAGTTGGGTCAAGGATTGTGTGGGTAAAGTTGAAAGTTGGAATACAAATGTGGGCGATTGTGTGTGTGTATGCGCCAACGGAAGATCGTGCTAGAAGAGTGAGAGAAGAGTTCTGGACAAATGTGGAAATGTGCATGGAAAAGTTTGGAAGGAATGAGAGAGTGTTTTTGATTGGTGATATGAATGGTAAAGTTGGTAATGTGAAAGTGGATGGAATAGTTGGTGAGTGGGGTGTGCCTGCTGAGATAGATGAGAATGGGAGTGCGTTAGTGGACATTTGTGCTGGGAGGGGGTTGGTGATAGCCAATACCCTCTTCAGGCATAAAATGATCCACAGGTATAATGGCGAGTGATGAGAAGGGTGGGTGGTGAACTGAATGAAAGGAAGGCAATGACTGATTATGTGTGTGTGGATGAAAGGATGCGAAGATGTGTAAAGGATGCAAGAGTGTATAGAGGTTGGGGGAGTGGACTTTCTGACCACTACTTGGTGGTGGCCAGAATTAGGATGCAAGTGAGATGGAAGAATAGAAGAAGGGAAAGACGAGAGGAAGGAGTAGTTGCAAGGAGAGTGGAAAGGTTACAAGAGGATGAGAAAAAAGCAGAGTATAAGAGAGAAGTGGAGGAACGATTGGGCAAATATGAATTGGAGCAGATGGGAGACGTGGAAGGTGTGTGTAAGATATTTACAGAAGAAATATGTGCAGCATGTGATGTGGTGTGTGGAAGGAAGAGAAGGCTGAGGGTGGTGCAAGGAACAGCGTGGTGGACTGAAAAGGTGAAACAGGCTGTGGCACAAAAGAAGAAAGCATACAATGAATGGGTGAGAAATAGGGGCGTGGAAGAAGTTGAGAGGCGGAAGAGAGAGTTATATGTGGAAAGGAAGAAAGAGGTGAAAAGATTAGTAAGAGAGAGTAAGAAGAGAGTGGATGAGGAATTTGGAAGGAATTTGAGTGTAAAGTGGAGGGACTGTAAGAAAATGTTCTGGAGAGAAGTGAAAAGAGTAAGACAGGGTGGAAGTGAAGTTAGCAGAGGAGTGAAAGATAAAAATGGTAGATTACTAGTGGAGAAGGGAGAAAAAGTGAGCAGATGGAGAGAACACTTTAAGGAATTGTTGAACGTAGAGGATGGAAGTAATGCGAGTATAAGTGGCTGGGGAATGGCTGGGAGAAGGAGGGAGGTGAGAAGACAGGAAGAAATCAGTAGGATAGAAGTTGTGGAAGCAATGAAGAAAGTTAAATCGGGGAAAGCCCCAGGAATTGATGGAGTGTGTGGTGAAATGCTGAAGCATGGGGGAGAGATAGTAGTAGAATGGATGTGGAAGATGTGCAGATTGGCCTGGGAGGAAGGTAGAGTCCCGGAGGATTGGAAGTCAGGTATAATTATTCCCTTGTACAAAGGAAAAGGGGAAAAAGAAGTGTGTGGTAATCATAGGGGCATTTGTCTTCTTAGTATAATAGGAAAAGTGTATGGTAGGATACTTATAGACAGAGTTAGAGAAAGAACAGAGAAATTTGTTGGAGAAGAACAGGGAGGCTTTAGGAAGGGAAGAGGTTGTGTAGATCAGATATTCATTCTTAGATCTTTAGTGGAAAAGTTTCTAGAGAAGGGAAAGAAGTTGTATGCGGCTTTCATGGATTTGGAGAAAGCATATGACAGGGTGGATAGACAAGGATTGTGGAAAGTCTTAAGAATATATGGAGTAGATGGGAAGTTGTTGAATGCTGTGAAGAGTATGTACGATGGTGCGAAGGCTGCAGTGTGTGTGGATGGTGAACCAAGTGAATTTTTCTCTTTGAAAGTTGGTTTGAAACAGGGATGTGTCATGTCTCCATGGTTGTTCAATCTGTACATGGATGGGGTAGTAAAAGAGGTACAAGGTAGGGTAGTGGATGTTGGAGTGGCCCTGGTGAGAGAGGATAGTGTTTGGAAACTCCCTGTACTGTTGTTTGCAGATGATACTGTGTTGTTGAGTGAAGACGAAGGGGAGCTGCAAGGCTTGGTGGATGAGTTTGAGAGAGTGTGTAAGAAACGGAACCTAAAGGTGAATGTAGGGAAGAGTAAAGTGATGGTCTTTGAGAGAGGTGAAGTTAGTGAATGTACAGCGAGGTTAGATGGTGAGGAATTGGAAAATGTGAGTATGTTTAAGTATTTGGGTAGTGTGATGAGTAAGGATGGAGGTTTGGAGGGTGAAGTGCTTGAAAGGGTACAGCAGGGAAGAAAGGTTGCTGGTTCCTTGAAAGCAGTGATAAGAAACAGGGAAGTGAGCATGGAAGTGAAAAAGTTACTACATGACAGTATTGTGATACCAACTCTAACGTACGGAAGTGAAGCTTGGACATTGTTGGAAGGACACAAGTCAAGAGTGAGAGCAGTGGAAATGAGTTATTTAAGAGGAGCCTGTGGAGTCACGCGGAGAGACAGGCTGACGAATGAGGATATAAAGGAGCGTTGTGGTGTGGATGTGGATGTGATAGGAAGCGTTATGAGGAACACACTGAGGTGGTTTGGCCATGTGGAGAGGATGGAGGGTGAAAGACTGACGAAGAGAGTGTATGTGAGTGAGGTGGAGGGGGGAAGAGGGAGGGGTAGGCCGAGGATGAGATGGAGGGATGGGGTGGAGAGGTATATGAGAGAGGGGGGTGTAAGTTGGGAGCAGGGCAGTGAAATGGCGGGGGACAGGGCGACTTGGAGGCGATTTGTTTGTGGCCACCCCAAACGGGATTGAGGCGTCTGGCAATAGATAGATAGATAGATAGACAGTAAGATAGTGCCTATAGACTTTAATGATAAATACCTAAGTATGAGTGAGTGAGTATTGTCTCATGAATAACTTTAGAGCTAGGATTTAATATCCTGGAATGAGGTCGCCAAATGTCACAGGGTTTTTGTAAGTATACACTATTTAAGAATAATAATATTCAATAATATTGAGAACAGGACAAAGAATTGACTTGTGAAAATCAAACAATGATTACTTTATGCCGGTTTACTTCGCCGATTCTCTGAGGATGAGAATTTATAAACTTTCTCAACACTACACAGCAGAGACTAATTATTCACACGTGCTATTTATTAGTACTGTTGGCCTCTGGAGAAATGACTCCACCCCTGACAATCAATAACTAATGATATTAACCCACCCAATCCCGACTTTTCTGAGCTTTGGTCCGCCCCAGTCTGGCTTTTTCGGACCATTTTTTTTTTTTTTTGCTCAAACATTCGCTTTTGGTCAGAAACTAAGGAAAATCACAAAGAAAGGTGTCCCTTGGGTCCAGAAATGGCTTACCTGGAGCATGTAAGTTTGACAGGTACTGCCATGCTCTATGAGTAGTCTTTTTGCCGTACGTTTTCTAAGGTGGCACGGGTACTCTGAACTAATGCAATATACGTTTATTATCATGTATTCATATGTTGGAAATATGTATACCAGAAGTATATTGGGTTTTATACAGAAAAAAATGAGAAATAAGGTATGTACCATTGTGCGACCCTAGTGAAATCGGTCGATTATGTCACCAATCTATCTATCTATCTATCTATATACCTAGGCTGCTTCCCCCAAGGAAAGGGAGGTAGCCGAGACAGGACGACTCACTCTCCATTTACTCATCCATTCAAACACATTCATTCGCATCTTAGCCCCAAAGGGGAGAACGGACAGATCCTCACCGCATCACACCGCACAAGGGTCAACTGCGCAATGCAATCAGTGACATCCACAGCAGGGCCCGACAGCAGAACTGGTTTACCCCTGCCACATCATAACAGACCCATCCCCTTACCCGCACCTGACCTGACTAGCTGATCAGACCAAATGCGGGAGAATATCCCCTCAGGGCTGTGTCATCACTTATTCATTCACACTTTCTCTCCATTTATTTCTGTCACGCACAGCCACTCTTCCTTGCTCAACAGACATCCCTCTCGCATCCAGCGCTCTCTTCACACTGTCCATCCATCCTATTCGTGGTCTTCCTCTCAGTCTTACACCTCTCACATCAGATCTAGTTATCTTTTTCACCAATCGCTCATTATCCATTCTCTCCATATGCCCAAACCATTGCAACACCCTCTGCTCAACTCTACCAGCCATCTCCCGAACAACTCCAGTTCTCCTTCGCACTTCATCATTTTGCACCCGATCCATACGCGTCACTCCACACATACTCCTCAGACATCTCATCTCCATTACATTCAAACTTTTCCTCTCTGCTACACCCATATTCCATGTTTCAGCCCCATATAATGCAGTCGGTACCACAACACCCTCATACAGCCTTCTCTTTACATCCATTCTAAGCGAACGACATTTAAACACTTTTTTCATTCCTCCCAGCACCTCTCCTACTTCATTTATTCTAAACTTCACTTCTGCATCTATTCTTCCATCCACAGCAACATGTGACCCTAGATATTTAAAACAATCTACCTCCTCAAGCAACTCACCATTCAAAACTATATTCATCCCCCTACCATCTATCAACCTCGTACACTTCATCACTTTACTCTTATTCTCATTTACTTTCAATTTCCTCCTTTCACACACCCTTCCAAACTCCTCTACCAACTGTCTCAATCTCTCCTCTGAATCAGTCACCAGTGCAGTATCATCTGCAAACATCAGCTGCTTCAGATTCCACTCTCCTCCATCAACATTTACCAGACTCAGACCACCTAAAACTCTTGCATTCACCTCCCTTACAACACCATCCATGTAATTATTAAACAACCAAGACGACATCACACATCCCCGTCGCAGCCCCACTCTCACGGGAAACCAATCACTCACAGCATTTCCCACTCTTACAGACGCTCTACTATTTACATAAAAACTTTTCACCCCTTTTAGTAACCTACCATCAAGTCCATACAATCTTAAAACAGTCCACAAAGCCTCCCTATCAATTCTATCATACGCTTTCTCTAAATCCATAAATGCCCAAAACACATCCTTGCCTTTCGCTAAATACTTTTCACACACTTATCTCACAGCAAACACCTGATCAACGCATCCCCTCCCTCTCCTAAAGCCACACTGCTCATCACTAATCACTCCCTCTGTACCCTCTCTAACTCTCATAATTAACACTCTACCATACACTTTACCTACAACACTCAACAGACTTATACCCCTAAAGCTAGTACATTCATACTTATCACCCTTGCCTTTATACAACGGGACCACACAAGCCCTTTCCCAGTCAATTGGCACCATACCTTTCTCAAAGCACACATTCAATAATCTTACTAACCAGTCAACAATAGTCACTCCACCACCCTTCAGGCATTCCACAGCACACCCATCCATACCTGCAGCTTTCCCTGTTTTCATCTCCTTTACTGCCTTCTCCACTTCCTCCTTCGTGATCAAAGAATCATTCAACTCTCCCAACACATTTATTCCTTGCACCCTTCTATCTGCCACAATCTCAGCCACCCTTTCCTCCTCTACATTTAACAATCTTTCAAAATACTCTGCCCATCCCTTCCTTACTGCATCCATCTCAATTAACATCCTTCCATCCTCTGCTTTTACTCCTTCTTCCTTCCCAGACTCTCCCTTTCGCACCCTTTTAACCTCCTTCCAAAACATTTTCTTATTCTGTTGAAAATTCTCTGTCAGCCGCCTACCCCACCTCTCATCTGCTGCCACTTTAGCATCACGCACAGCCCTTCTCGCTCTATTCCTCTTTTCCTTATACCTTTCATATGACATCTCATCCTTCCTCTGCAGCCACACTTCATATGCACTTCTCTTCTCAGCCACAGCCATACTTACTTCCTCGCACCACCATTCACTTCCTTTTCTTACACCACCACCCACACGTCTCACACCACACACCTCTTCTGCATGCCCCACCACAGCACTCTTAAACAACTGCCATTCCTCCTCCACGCTGCCATTTTCCCGATCTTTCACTGCGTTCCACTCATCTTTCAATTTCTCCTGATACTCTATCTTTTTCTCTCTTTTATCCAACTCACTCACTTTCAAAATCTCCCTGCCACACCTAACCCTCCTAGCTCTCACCCATCTCTTACCTACTCTTAACTTTCCCTCCACCATGTAGTGGTCAGACATACCTCCACCCTCCCCTCTCAGAACTCTCACATCCAACAATCTTCCTATTACATTCCTAGACACAACCACCGATGGATAACAAATATCGTTATTTCATCAGCTATTGTATTTTTTCATGTTCCATATTACTTCCACAATAACATTATACCATTTTCAACTTTACGTAATTGTTTGTACATATTTTGAGGCATTATGACAAGAATTAGCATAAAAGTAGTGCTTATTTACCAAGTGAGATCATTTCATTTCATGCTTTTTTCAACTCAGATTCTATTTTTTCACCTTTTAGATTACGTATAACATAATATATAACCCACTTACATGTTATACAATTAGTTTTATAGATGTACTTGCTTTGCGAAAAGAATTAGCATAAAAATAACGCTTATTTACCAAGTGACAACTTGGTCTTTCATGCTTTTTTCAACTCAGATTCTATTTTTTCATCTTTTTGATTACTTATAACATAACATATTACCCATTTACATGTTAGACAATTGCTTTTACAGAAATACATGCTTTATGAAAAGAATTAGCATAGAAGTAGCGCTAATTTACGTAGGTAAATCATGTCATTATTTTTTCACCTCTGAATTTATTTTCTCCCCCTTTATAGTACTTCTCACATTACATTCTGGCCTTTTCCATGTCAGACATTTGCTTTCACAGTAGTACACGATTTACAGTAAGCTTTATCCTAATATATATATATATATATATATATATATATATATATATATATATATATATATATATATATATATACAGGGAGAGAGAGAGACAGAGACAGAGACAGAGACAGAGAGAGTGAGGTGGGATGGTGGTACACTGGGAGACAACTTATCCAATAATTGGTGGCTAAATTTAGAGCCCTTGGGGAATTTCCCGCTCCTCTTACACCGTGAACAGAATTCTTCCTAGCGCTTATTTACCTACTGACTGTATGTTCTGTGACTTTCAACTTAGACTATTTTCCAACTTACATACTAACTTTACAGTAACTATACAACCTCCTCTGATTAGTATTACATAAGATAACATGGCACTATTATGAAACTGAGCGACACTTTATCGCGTATGTACAGGCCTTACCACACTACACACACTTTCAATAGTGCCTGTTATGATACTCACGGAAGCACGGTTGCAGGCAGAGAGCAACGTTGCACTCCACACACTCGTACCTAGTGTCTCTTCTGACCTGGGTAGCTCACTCGAAATCTAATTATTCACCTTTTATAATACTTCCAATATAACATATTACCCCTTTACATGTTATACAATTGCTTTTATAGATGTACATGCTTTACGAAAAGAATGAGCATAGCAATAGTGTAACCACGTGAGTTCAGGTCTCTCGAAATCTAATTATTCACCTTGTAATAATACTTCCAATATAACATATTACCCCTTTACATGTTATACAATTGCTTTTATAGATGTACATGCTTTACGAAAAGAATGAGCATAGCAATAGCGTAACCAGGTGAGTTCAGGTCACCTTTTATAATACTTCCAATATAACATATTACCCCTTTACATGTTATACAATTGCTTTTATAGATGTACATGCTTTACGAAAAGAATGAGCATAGCAATAGCGTAACCAGGTGAGTTCAGGTCACCTTTTATAATACTTCCAATATAACATATTACTCCTTTACATGTTATACAAGTGCTTTTATAGATGTACATGCTTTACGAAAAGAATGAGCATAGCAATAGCGCTACCACGGGACTTCAGGTACCGTCATTATTTTTTCAACTCAAAATCTAATTATTCACCTTTTATAATACTTCCAATATAACATATTACCCCTTTACATGTTAGACAAGTGCTTTCACTTTCTGCTAACCCACACCACGCCTAACACGAACACCACGTGGACGTGTTGTCTCCCCCACACCACTCTCGCTTTCACGATTCTGTCTGCGATCTCCCGCCCCAACACTTTCACTTTCTGCTGCCCTAACCATCCCACCACTACTTCCTGCCACAGAACACATAAAAGGAACATACCTGTGGAACAGTCGCGATGTACCGTCTGTCCCAGTCCCACGTGGCGATATCTTTTCCTTCCCCAGCCAGGAAAATACGCCACCATGTACTGCTTCCTCGTCCTCGTCCTCGTCCTCATCTGATGGTATGTGTTGCTGCCTAGATGCAGCACGTGGTGCAGGCTGGTCGTCCCCTGCCCTCCTATATGTTATATATTTGACCTTCCTTGGGGAAGGGACCTCCTCATCATTGCTGCTGGTAACCTCCTCAGGCTGCACGTAATCGACATCGAGGGTGTCGTCGTCAAGTGGGGCATCACTATCCCCTGTAAAGGTATCCAGGGCGACTTGTATCTCCTTGTCTGACAGCCCACGACGCGCCATGTCTGACCTGGGTGACTGCTGACAGGTAGGTGGACGATCACAGGGTCAGGTGGGGTTAATCTGGGTCTAGGGGATTATCCGCCTGGAGGCGAGTAGGTGAGGCTTGGATAGGCGGTCGAAACTAAAATCAGGCGCGAATTTTGAAAAATGTGAAAATTATGCAACTTGCAATGTTGCCGAGTAAATTCACGTCACCGGGACATGAGTGCACATCATGTGCGGACATTAATTCACGTCGCCGGGACGGCGCGGGTTAATGATAAGCAGGTTCTTGCTGGTGCAGTTAACTCCTAGATGGCACAACGGATTTAAGTTAATAAAAAGGAATGGCCTAAGTACCAGTTGTGAATAATGCAAAGCGTTTATGCAAACTAGGAGCTATAACTAAAATAAGCTAAATGTGGAGTAACAAAACACGAGTTTGCATTAAGCTCAAGAGAAAAGAACTGTAAATTTATTGATTGCAATGAGATAAATTTGCGTTACATGTTTCAAAATGAATTCAAAATAAGGAGATCGCACTCACTCGCTCACTCAAAAGCTAAACTCTTAAACCTAGGAAAAATGAAAAGAAAATTCTGGTCAGAAAAGTGGCTAGGTGGGATGAACTGGGCTTTGTTGCTGAGGAAGGACGCTGCCACACACGCTAGGCCTCTCACCGACTCACAGTAGGTGGGAATTAAGGAACTTGCTGGACAATGGCGGCACTGCTCCACACTGGGCCCATTGAACCTGCTTCTACGACGTTCAAATCCTGACTGAGTTCAAATCGTGAGAGAGGGGCGAGTGTCGAGCTGCACTTGCGAACAGCTAGAAGTGAGCGAAACACGCCCATAACAAATCACTCAGCGGACGTGCTAACGTCGCGCAGAAGGACGATCACTTATGAAACAGTGAAAAATTGTTCTGAAAACACTCCCGATCGGGTGAATATGTGGCGGTTGACCGAGTGATATGTACTGTGATTCCATTAGAATTCACAGTTTCCCACCAAAGTTCAATGTCACGAGTTTGTTTAAATACTGAATCACGCCAACTCGTGACACTGGGAAACCAATAAAAGTAGGTAGATATGTATTTATTACAAACAAAAAAACGTGGTACAAGAATAAACTGGATTTTATACAAAAATAGAGGTGAAATAAGCATTGTTCCATCAGGCAAACCTAGCGAAATCGCCGAAACTGTTCACCGATGAATTGCTAACATTGCTGATTCATCATACATATCATTTTTTCAACTTACATAATACATCTCCAATAACATTATACCCTTTTCCACTTTAGAGAACTGTTTTTACTTATTTACAAGCCTTTCAATAATATTTAGCGTAATGTTAGTGCTTATTTACGTAGTGAGTGAACTCGCTGTTACTGTTGTTTCAACTCGCATTCTCTTTTTTGAACCTACATAATACTTTTCCAATAACATTATATCCTTTTCCATTTTAGAGAACTGTTTTCATATAGTTTCAGGCCTTACGATAATATTTAGCGTAATAATAGTGCATAATTAAACAGCGGGTGAAGTCGCTATGACTATTGTTTCAACTTACAACCTATTTTTCTACTTATATAATACTCCACTAACATGACACATGTTTCCACTTTATATAATTGCTATCACATATTTGGAGACCTTACTATTCTACTGAGCATCATATTATCGCATATTTACCCAGTGAATGTGATCGTGATATCATTTGTTTCAACTTACACTATTTTTCAACTTATAAATTACTCTCCCACTAACATTACACCCGTTTCCACTTTATATCATTGCTATCACATATTTACAGACCCGACTGTTCTAGTGAGCGTCATATTTTCGCAGATTTACACGGTGGTTGTACTTGTGATATAACTTGTTTCAACTTACACTATTTCTCAATTTATATAATATTTTACCACTAACAATACACACGTTTCAACTTTATATAATTCTTATCACATACTTACTGGCCTTACCATTATATTGAGCATCATATTATCGCACACAGTATGTACAAGCCTTATTTTTACAGTGAGCGTCATATTATTGCCATCACACACAGTATCAGTAGTGTAGGTAATTGTAATATTCTTTGAAACAGGGCTGAAGGCACAACACAACGTTGCACTCTGCACGCTCGTACCTTGTGTCTTTTCTCTGAGTGGCTGGTCTTACTGTCGAGTGCTTGCATACATGGCAGCAGCGCTGCGGTTTACGACAGTTTGGTTGGGAAGGGATAGTGCTCGGGTAGTGGCATCCTGCGAGGTGTAGGGGAGTCTTGGCAGCCATGGGGGTGTGGGTGAGATGTGGGGGCCTGTCCTGTGCTTACCTGGCGATAATTTCACGAGACAGCTCCCTCACGAACCCCTCAAAGGTCTCAGAGATTCCCGTTGTCATGGCGTGGTGGTAGTGTGCATTGAGGATTGTGATGTCGAGGAAGTGGAAGAAGAGCTTTTTGTACCACTTCATCGTCGTCCTGGCACAATTCACACTGGAAATCATGGAGTCTGACTGATCCACTTGCCTCATGTTGAGATTGTAGTCCAGTACCGACTCAGGTTTCCAGATGTGGCGCCTCCTCTTGCTGCGGTGATCAACGGAGTCTGTGCGGTGCATCAGGGGGCTGTGTACACTCGACAGGAGGCAAACTTCCCTGCTGTGGTTCCACAGGGTGGCCAGGATGTTATTTGCCTGGAAGAAAACCACCTCGTTCTTGTCAAGTTTCCTCCTTACCTTGACCATATGGCGACGGTTTCTCTTTACTGTACCACAGACTCCGGTGTCGTGTTGATGGAGGAACCGAGCGAGAAGAGGGCTAGTGTACCAGCTGTCCAGGTACAACACATGACCATGATGAAGGTACTCCTCTATCATTGTCTTCACCACGGCCCCTGAGAGTCCAATACTACGATCTTCTGTTATGTCTGTCTGTGCGCCCATGTACAAGACTATGTCTTGCACATAACCAGTCTTACAGTCACACATAACAAATATCTTGAACCCGAATCGGTGTCTCTTGCTGGGTATGTACTGGCAAAAGGAAATATTGCCTCTCCACAACACAAGACTCTCATCTACGACGATGTCTCTGTAAGGATAAAATGACCAGCGGAACATTTCCCGTAGGTGATCAGAGACAAGCCTAATTCTCCTCATTTTATCTGTGTTATTGGCATTGGCTGGGTCGTCTGCATCATAAAAGTGGAGGCGACTGAGAATCTGCTGGAATCGATTATGACCCATTACCTTTCCAAAGAAAAGTGTCCTGGTCATTGGGTCCGTGGTCCAGTACGCAGGAATTTGATTTTTTCTTACAACACCCATCAAGAGAACCAGGGCAAAAAATAATAACATCTCAGCAAGGGCTAAAGGATAGTCATACTGGTGGGAGTGCCTGCTTGTTGTACCAAGACGTTTACTTTCACGGTGCTGGCTTCTTGCAAAGAGGTTCATCTGCTCCACTATGCGGCCCACAAACTCCTCCCCAAAGAACAGGTGGAAGAAATCCACCCTAGGGGAGCCTGCATGCATACTTCGAGCTGTGCAACCAGACCGCCACTCCTCAGTGAAAGGGTGAATGATGGGATAATTACTCCCATCTTCCCAGTTCCACGACACACTACCGTCTCTAGCCTCGACCCCATCGTTGCCTTCGTCAGGGTGGGGAGGGGAGGGTGGTGGGGGAGGTTGGGGAGGTGGAGAGTGGCACCGTTCCTCGCTCGCACTTCTCTTCCCTCTCCCTTTTCCTTTCCCTTTTCCCTTCCCTTTCCTTCCTTTCCCCACATCATGGGGCTGTGGGGAGGAAGTGAGGGAATGTTGTGGGGTGAAAGACATGCTATGGAGCGGCTCCACCTCGCCTCCCCAATGCCCACGTACACCATGTGCTCGTGCTGCCTCCCTCACACCACTTTCCCTTTCACCGCTCACACCTGCCACACCACTTTCCCTTTCACCCCTCACTTCCTCCACAGCACTTTCGCCTTCCCCAGACAATAAAGAAGGACCATACTTGATTTGCCTTCTCGCCGCACCTTCTGATCCTCGAGGTGAAATTTTCTCCCTCCCCAACCACGAGGTTACATCACGTCCTATGCCGCCATCCTCGTCCTCGTCCTTGTCCTCATCAGAATCTCTCTCTAGGGGCTGGAGAGAGGTCCGTGCATGTGTATGGGGTCCAGGCTGGCCTTCCCTCACCTTACGGTACATAACATACTGCTTTTTCCTCGGCGAAGGGACCTCCTCATCACTGCTGGTTGTTTCCTCCTCAGGCTGCACATTATCCCTATCCTCCACATAGTCATCCAGTGGAGAATCACTATCTCCAGCGAAGGCATTCAGGGCGGATTGTATTTCGTCCTCAGAGAGACCTTTATGCACCATGTCTGACCTGGGTCACTGCTAACAGGTGAGTGACCGAGACAAGGGCGCGCGCGGGTCACACGGGGTCTGGGAGGCTGCCCACCTGGTGGCAGTTAGGGGAGGCTTGCCTAGGCGGGCGAATCGAAAATCTCAAGCGAATTTTGAAAATTGTGCAAATCATGGACTTTGCAACTGAGGTGCGTTAAAGTACATAAACGGGATTGGCAGTGACAAAACGTGTGGACATTAATTCACGTCGACGGGACGCCGCGGGTTAATGTAATGAAAAGCCTTTGACTCCACCTTGTTGAGAATAGCTGTATTTGAGGAGCCTCCCCACGCATGAGAAGTGTATTCTACACAGAGGCGAATAAAACCCGTGTATAAAGTCAATAACTGTGCAGGGGTAAAGAAGGCACGGAGTCAGCTTAGCACACCTGATCTTTTATATGAGAAAGGTGTTATGTTGTTTCCAAGATAAATCCAGATATAACGAAACCCCAAGTATGTTCAAAGGTGATGCAAGATTGAGTCAGATATAATAATAAATTAGGGGGTACTCCTGCGGAAGATTTTGTCTGGTTGATAGATGTAAGATCTGAGATTTGATGCATTAAAAACAAGATTATGTTTACCTCAATCAGATATATGAGCCAAATCGTACATTCGGTGTGCCATAGCCTCATCCCTTGTTTGCTGAAGTAACTGCTGAAATGGAAGCTGCAGTAGGTGAATGGAAAGGTGGAGGGTGGAGTTATCAGCGTATGTGTGGATAAGGTCAGACGCAAAGCATATAAGGTCATTAATGAATAAAACGAAGAGAGTTGGTGATAAGACAGAAACCTGATGAACACCTCTACTGATAGCTTTAGGAGAATAACAGTGGCCGTCTACAACAGCAGCGGTAGAATGAGCAGAAAGGAAGCTAAAGATGAAAGCAGAAAAAGATAGAAACCATATGCAGTTTGCAAATTAAAGATTTATGCCAGTTTTAAATATTTATGCCAAACACGATCGATAGCCTATTAGATGTCAAGTGCAATGGCAAAGCTTTCTCTAAAGTCCCGAAAGGAGGATGACCAGGAGTCCAAAAGGTAGGTGAGAAGATTGCCAGTGGAACGTCCCTGGCGGAACCCATTCAAGTGATCAAAACCTAGGTTATGATAAGAAAGATGCTTAATATTTTTTGTTAAAAATAGACACCAAAACTTTTGAAATACAGGATGTTAACCCGCGCCTTCTCGGCGACGTGAATTAACGTCCGCACATGATGTGCACTCATGTCCCGGCGACGTGAATTAATGTGGCAACATTGCAAGTTGCATAATTTTCACATTTTTCAAAAATCGCGCCTGATTTCTGTTTCGCCCGCCTACGCAAGCCTCACCTACTCCCCACCAGGCGGATAATCCCCTAGACCCAGAGTAACCTCACCAGACCCCTTGATCCTCCACTTACCTCTCAGCAGTCACCCAGGTCAGATATGGCGCGTCGTGGGCTGTCAGAGGAGGAGATACAAGCCGCCCTGGATACCTTTACAGGGAATAGTGATTCCCCAATGGACGATGACACCCTCGACGTCGATTATGTGCAGCCTGAGGAAGTAACCAGCAGCAGTGATGAGGAGGTCCCTTCCCCAAGGAAAGTCAAATATATTACATATAGGAGGGCAGGGGACGGCCAGCCTGCACCACGTGCTGCATCTAGGCAGCAACACCTACCATCAGATGTGGACGAGGACGAGGAAGCAGTACATGGTGGCGTATTTTCCTGGCTGGGGAAGGAAAAGATATCGCCACGTGGGACTGGGACAGACGGTACATCGCGACTGTTCCACAGGTATGTTCCTTTTATGTGTTCTGTGGCAGGAAGTAGTGGTGTGGGGATGGTTAGGGCAGCAGAAAGTGAAAGTGTTGGGGTGGGAGAGCTCAGACAGATTCGTGAAAGTGAGAGTGGTGTGGGGGAGGCAACACGTCAACGTGGTGTTCATGTTAGGCGTAGTGTGAGTAAGCAGAAGGTGAAAGCACTTGTCTAACATGTAAATGGGTAATATGTTATATTCGAAGTATTATAAAAGGTAAATAATTAGATTTTGAGTTGAAAAAATAATGACGGTACCTGAAGTCACGTTGTAGCGCTATTGCTATGCTCATTCTTTTCGTAAAGCATGTACATCTATAAAAGCAATTGTATAACATGTAAAGGGGTAATATGTTATATTGGAAGTATTATAAAAGGTGACCTGAACTCACCTGGTTACGCTATTGCTATGCTCATTCTTTTCGTAAAGCATGTACATCTATAAAAGCAATTGTATAGTTACTGTAAAGTTAGTATGTAAGTTGAAAAATAGTCTAAGTTGAAAGTCACAGAACATAGTCAGTAGGTAAATAAGCGCCAGGAAGAATTTTGTTCACGGTGTAAGAGGGGTGGGAAATTCCCCAAGGGCTCTAAATTTAGCCACCAATTATGGGATAAGCTGTCTCCCAGTGTACCACCATCCCACCTCACTCTCTCTCTCTCTCTCTCTCTCTCTCTATTAGGATAAGGCTTACTGTAAATCGTGTACTACTGTGAAAGCAAATGTCTGACATGGAAAAGGCCAGAATGTAATGTGAGAAGTACTATAAAGGGGGAGAAAATAAATTCAGAGGTGAAAAAATAATGACATGATTTACCTACGTAAATTAGCGCTACTTCTATGCTAATTCTTTTCATAAAGCATGTATTTCTTTAAAAGCAATTGTCTAACATGTAAATGGGTAATATGTTATGTTATAAGTAATCAAAAAAGTGAAAAAATAGAATCTGAGTTGAAAAAAGCATGAAAGACCAAGTTGTCACTTGGTAAATAAGCGCTATTCTTATGCTAATTCTTTTCGTACAGCATGTGCATCTATAAAACTAATTGTATAACATGTAAGTGGGTTATATATTATAAGTAATCTAAAAGGTGAAAAAATAGAATCTGAGTTGAAAGAACATGACATAAAATTATCTCACTTGGTAAATAAGTGCTACTTTTATGCTAATTCTTGTCATAATGCCTCAAAATATGTACAAACAATTATGTAAAGTTGAAAAAGGTATGATGTAATTGTGGAAGTAATATGGAACATGAAAAAATACAATAGCTGATGAAATAACGATGTTTGCTACCATCGGTGACATAATCGACCGATTTCGCTAGGGTCGCACAATGGTACATACCTTATTTCTCATTTTTTTCTGTATAAAACCCAATATACTTGTGGTATACATATTTCCAACATATGAATACATGATAATAAACGTATACTGCATCAGTTCAGAGTAGCCGTGCCACCATAGAAAACGTACGGCGAAAAGACTACTCATAGAGCATGGCAGTACCTGTCAAACTTTACGTGCTCCAGGTAAGCCATTTCTGGACCCAAGGGACACTTTTCTTTGTGATTTTCCTTAGTTTCTGACCAAAAGCGAATGTTTGAGCAAAAAAAAAAATGGTCCAAGAAAGCCAGGACTGGGGCGGACCAAAGCTCAGAAAACGTCAGGATTGGGCAGGTTAATGTAATTGGTCGATAGTTAGAGGGCTGGGAATTGTCACCATTCTTTTGGACACACTGACTAAGAGCAAACTTTCAGTAAGAATGAAAGGTATAAGTTTACAGACAAAGGCGAAAGGGTTCATCTAGGCAGGGTGTAAGCACAGAAGTACAGTTCTTGAGGACAACAGGATGGATCCCATTAGGCCCATAAGTCTTGTTAATACTGAGGCTGATGTTAGCAGAAAATACATCAATTGAAAGCATTTTAATTTCAGCCATGAGGAAGCCAGAAAGGGGAAGTGATAATGGAACAACACCGAAATTGTCCAAGGTGGAAATGGAGGAGGAAGTCTTAGAGAAGAGTTCTGTTTTATCAGAAGAAGAAATAGCAACAGAGCAATCGGAAGGGAAAAGAGACGGAAGGATGATGAGGTAAAGTTGTTAGAAGGGTTTTTGGCATGATGCCAGAAGGAGCAGGAAGAATTGGAGTTTGAGAGTTCAGAGCATTTAGTACAAATGATATTACTTTGATCTGAGCAAAGAACAAATAGCTTAGTTCTGGGCAGGAATATAAAAGAAATGAGATTCAGGAGTGGGTTGACTCCAGTACCTTTTGTAGGCCTTTTCTTTGTTGTGGAGAGCATTAGAAAGAGCGTGATTTAACCTTTTTTTTTTTTTTTTTTTTTTTTTTTAGTCTGAGGACATGAGAAAAGAATGTATGCTTCCCTGCCCAAGGAAATAACATTATGTAATGTGCAAGGCACACTCAGATTGCTCCCGGCCATGGATGCAATAATCATTCCAGGGGCAATAAAAAAAATATTGCCTGAGGGCATCCCAATCTGCACCTCCAAAGTGCCACAGCCACCGCTTCCTTGGAATGTACACAGGCCTTACTGGAGCGATAGGACAGCTTAAGATGATAATGTTGCGACTTGAGGAGCCCAATGGAGAGGAAAGATTACCGTGTAATCTAAACGATTAGTTGTACGGAAGAGGTCGGGTATGTTGGAGCTCTCTGCAAGATGATCAGGGATATAGATAGGGTGCTGTACAAGCTGCTTTATGTCATTAATGATAGAAAAGATGTAGGTTTGTTCACAAGGTGGATTAGTCAAAGGAGAGGGAACTAAAGGTTGTGGTGAATATTGAAATCTCCTAGAATGGAGATTTCTGAGAAATGTGAAATCGATAGAATGTGTTCCATCTTGGAAGTAAGACAGTTGGAGAGATTTTCATAGTCAGTACAGTTAGGGGATAGGTTAACAGCATATATTTACTCAGAGAATGAGAGGAATGCAGAAACCAGATTAGAGAATTCAGAATATTAAAGTTCAGGAACACGAGAGCAAGATATGTCGTTGTGTACATCTACACAAAAAACATCTTTGGCTTTGAAATAAGTATACGGAAGGAAGGAGGATACAGAGAAAGGTTTGCTATCAGTTGCCTCAGACAGCTGGGTTTCAGTTAGGAAGAAAAGGTGAGGTTTACAGGAGGAAAGGTGTTGCTCAACAGAGAGAAAGTTGGAGGAGAGGCTGCGAATGTTGCAGAAAGGGAGAAGTGAGTCAGACTGTGGTTAAAGGTATCTCACTGGGTCGTCACCGGGAGAAGCACGGATGGTCAGGGTTTTGATCCCCCCCCCCTCCCTCGGGGACTTCGAGGCTTAGTAAATATTTACAATTTTTCGTTTATAAAACTTTTAAAAGGAAGTGAAGTGTGTAATGTGCATGTAGTCTGGTGTTGACAGTTAGAGGAACTTGTATTAGAAAGAATGTGGCCTATTCTCTGTGTTACTGAAACACAGAAAAAGTTCAGCAAAGGGGGATGGTCAGGAGCTAGTCCCGAGGACTGATGAAATGGGAGCTCCAGCACTCCTTGTGTCTGCTATACATGCCAATAATTTACAAGCTTCAGTGCCGCATATTTGTTTGGTTATAGATAAAAACCTGAGGAAGGCCATACACACCATGTGGACATTGCCTTAGGTTTGGTAAAGGGTGTGTGTGCTCAGTCTCAACTGCCCACTAGAAACTTATTCACGTTTTTATATATAAAGTGAAACATTGTGTGCCCACAAAGAAATGCAAAAGAATTTTGACTGAACCACTGGACTGCATTTAGACTTTCAAGTAAAGAGGCACAGCCTCTGACACTAATTGTCCTGTTAGAAATATGCATTGTTTTTTTAGGTTAAAAGAATGAATTTTTGGATTTATTTGCTTACAGTCTAAATTAGGTATATGACACGATAAGATTCAAGCTTGGGGAGGAAGCACAAACGTAATCTTTGACCCTCCACCCCCCTGAAAAATAAAGACTAATAGTTTTCAAGGTTCAGGAATGAAATCTCACCTTAAATGTCAGGACTGAGTATCCCAACCCCAGGACTGTACAGTTCTGATGAACAGAAAAGGATTAGATGAGTGGATAGAATGAAATCTCTTGTGTGCATCAACCCCTACACCCTGGCTGAAGTGTGTAGCCATCACGATTATTGGCGTGGAGTGCCGCCAGCTGACGAGATATGCCGCAAGCACCTTCCCATCACCCTTTGAACTTGCAGCCATTTTCCATGACAACCATAGGGTAGACAGGTACCTAAAGTACCCCAGTGACACACGGCTCAGTCTGTACACGGCACTGGTAGAGTGTAGAATGATGTCTACCTTATCCTCCTCCTCCAGTTCCGTCCCTCCATGCATGGGGCCAATTGCATTATCAACCCCCGCGAAAGTTCTGCCCTTACCAGCGAGGAAAGAGCTCAGTGACTGAGCAGCTGTGTGGGAAATTGTAAATAGTAAACATATGCACAAGCGTGTTTTTTTATGCATAAGTGTACAGTAATGTAAGATATAATAAGTTATATCTAGTAAGTGTTATGAAGCAAGTGTTTTATAAAAAGTTTTACTAGTGCATTGCAATAATTGTTACTGTTTATGTTTTTTTGTGAAACAGCGATTGGAAATACCTTGAGTAACCCTAGTACAGTGAAAGAAAACCAGAAGTGCATGGGAGAGAAACAAATTGACCTGGTTGGCTGTAACTAAATTTGTTCCCTCATTACTCAGAAAATGATGTGAATATGTGAACGCTAGCGTATTTGCAGTGTGAAGTACAAAAAATGTAAGTTGTGTATAACATTAGTACTATATTCACGATGCCCCGATTAGTACAAATTAGTTACAATTTCTGTACAAGTAATTACCTCATACTCAACCATGCTGATTAGTACAAATTAGTCACAATTTCTGTACAAGTAATTACCTCATACTCAACCATACCGCATGAAACAGCCAGAGCATTTGTTTCTCAAAGTGCAATTACCCGTAATCGTGATATCAAGTGCAAATATAGGTGGTGTTGTAGAGGGAAATTATTATAAATGATGCAAGTAGTGCGTCATAAAAATAAAGAGCTGTTCTTTTCCCATACATTTGCAGGACATAGTGGTGCTGTGAAATGGGCAGAAAACCTTATGGGGAGCCACATGGACAGGATGATGACTCATCCTGACGGTGAGTAAGGAAAAGTCGAAAGAATGAGTGGAATATTCTGAGAGGCTGGGCAGTGTTAAAATCACCACTTTGGTCAGTGGTGCCAATGCTAGCCAGCGAGTCCATGGTCACTGGCCTGTGGCACGCACCTGGATTAACCCACCAAAACATGGAAAACCAGTCATCCTTAACTTATCCTGACTCATCGAAGGGACCACCTGGAGACTTCGGGATAATTTCATTTGAAAGAGGAAGAGTAGGTCAGTCTCATGTATGCTTCATTTTTTCTCTAGCTATAAGAGTTTGGCAGATATTAGGGTTTAAAGTAAGGGTATTTTTCCCAAAAATCTTGGAAATTCCCCGTAAGGAGTGTGCAGTGGTGGGAAACCCCCGGTGAATAAGGGTTAATACGGACTAAAATAGGTCATAGGGACCACTACATGTAAATGCTGACCTCCACTCCAGATTTTCAGTCCCTCATCACCACAACCACCCTGAAAAAAAAAAAAAAAAATCTCCAAGACCTGTGGATGAATTAGTGGGTGTACTATTTGGTGAAGAAATGTGAGTGTTTGTTGTTTCATCAAACAACGAATTTGTCTACCTTTAACCCCTTAACCGTGGGGCGTCACTTTCGTGACGCTCGGCCACAATGGATCATACCGCGGGGCGTCACTTTTGTGATTCTGTGTTATTTTGAATTATCCCGGGCTCTCAAGTGGTGGCTTGTATCATCTATCAGTACTGCCAATGTCCAACACTAGTCAGCACTCCAAATCTCATCTGTACTCCCATCCATTGTTGACATTTTAGCGATTTTACCCCCTTTGTGACTCCTCTCCCTACCTGCCCTCCATTACCCTCTCCTCTGACCTCCCACGCCGCGCTGCGCTATGGAAATTTCCCCCTGATTTTTCCACAGATTTCATCCATTGAAATAAGCCCTATGCCCTATACTTATACCAAATAATATATACCAAAAAAGAAACAGGTAAGTGATAGTGTTATACACCAGAAATTGGCTAATTATCACCTGACAAAACCTCACGTGCATTCATTCGCTACATTACCACGGTAATTTCCCCTTTGATTTATGCCTTGTAATCGATGTCTGTAATAAAAATATATATCAGAAAGGAAGGGAGAATCCTAACTGACATTTACATTCACCTGGAATTACCTATTTCTTTATTTATTGCCGAGATTTTCTACCTATCAAAAATTAGCCTGTAAGTTAGCAGCAGTCAGCCTCAGTGTCATTGTCAACCCTTCCCTTCTCAGATAAGCTGCGGCATTTAGTTCCTTGTCCTCAGCTGTAGAGAAACCATGTCGCACTCGCGCCCCGCCATTCCTGCCGCTTCTGCGCCCATTGCAAAGGGCCCTGTGACCTCTACTCCTAAGAAAAGTGGTGAGGCAAGCAGGAAAGGCCTTAGTGACTCTGGAGTGGCACGTGAACTGGCAGAATTGTCCATGATAATGATGGACTGTGACTATGACCATTCGGGTGAATCGTGTGATGAGCCGGGTGAGGTTATCGCGTCAGAAACAGCAACAACGAGTGCTACAGTAAGTGAATCAGTGTCTAGCTCCAAGGGAAAGGAGCCTTTACTGCAGCAAGGAAAAGAATTTGGGAAGGGAGTGAAAAGACGGCGTGTTAGCCCCAGAACAATGCCCCCACGTGACCCAGCCCGCCATGAGTCACGAGTGCATTCACCTCCCCATTCCCCAAGCCCCGCTTTACTCATCTCTTCATCATCGTCGGCTGAGTTATCTCTGGAGTCTTCGTCGTCGGAGTCACCACCAGCATCAACAGTGAAGGCAGGCCGTAGAGGTAGAGGTAAATCAAGGAGAGTGAAAAGTAGTGTAGCTAGTAGGGTAAGGGCTGCTAGTGCTGTACGGCAACCTAGGGTCAGTGAGAGTGACCTTGACAGAGATAAACCTCCCTCACAGCCAACCTCCACCACCATCACCACCACCCGCCCTACACCGCCACGACAGGGAATCCTGGACGCCCTCGCGTGGACGGAAGGGTCAGATTTTGTCCCCAAAAATCTTGTTTTTGATGAGAGCTCCTCAGGAGTTCAGCCTGCCTTCACTATGGACGAAAATGCTGAGTGTGTCGACTACCTTTTGGCCTTCCTAGATGATGAAGTCATGCAGCACATATGTGATGAGACCAACAGGTATGAATCACAACGTGCTGCAAGTGGTACAGGTGCAGCCAAGATGCAACAGTGGTCCATGCTAGGAGTGCAGGAGCTGTATGTGTTCTTTGCCCTCATGCTTCTCATGCCACACTCCAAGAAGCATGAGTTGGAAGAATACTGGTTCATGGACCTCTTACTACCCTCACCCACCTTCAATAAGTACATGGCCAGAGATCGCTTCCGGAACATCATGGGAAACCTGCACTTTGCCGATAATGATGTACCTTCCCAAACCGACCCACTCTGGAAGATCCGGGAGATTCTGAGCAGAATGAAGGATAAGTTTATGTCATTCTTCCACCCCTTTCAGAAGGTTGTCATTGATGAATCCTTGGTTTTGTTCAGAAGACGTCTTCGGTTTGTTCAGTACATTCCAAGCAAACGCCATTGCTTTGGAATTAAGTTCTTTGTACTGTGCGACTGTAAGACGGGGTACATCCTTGACTTCGTCATATATTCATCCAGCACTGTCGATCTCGATAAAACACACCCCCTTGGCTTCTCAGGCTGTGTAGTGAAAGTGCTCCTAGAAAAGTATTTTGGTGGGAATCATGTGCAGTATACAGACAACCACTATACAGCACCGAAACTTGCCAAATACCTTTCTGAGCACGGCATTGGCTCCTGCGGCACTGTGAAAAGTAATCGTGCCAACTTCCCCAAATTCCCAGAGGCGGGAACCTCGCAGCGAGGAGACGTGCACCTACACAAGTGTGAGAAGATGCTGGCAATACGGTGGCATGACAAGAGGGTCGTGCACATGCTCACCACCGTACATAAGGGGGAGATGAGAGACAGTGGGAAGGTCGACCGTAGGACAGGGGAACTTGTGATGAAACCTGATGCTGTGTTGGACTATAATATCAACATGCGGCTGGTGGACAAGTCCGACATGATGATTGGTGAGATCGACTGCCTCAGGAAGAATACTAGGTGGTACAGGAAAGTTTTTCTGCATCTCATAGATATGACGATGCTGAACGCCTTCATCCTGTACAAGATTAAGGTCAAACCACCCAAGTCCTTCTCCCTGAGGTTGTTCGCCAGGACTTGTGTCCAGCAGCTGCTGGAAAGATATGGTAGGGTGCAAGCAGCAACTCCAAGGCGCCATCCAGTAACACTTCCCGACCGACTTGAGCAGAGGGCGTATATGGATCGGCACAGACTTGAGCTAATGCCTGCCACAGGGAAAAGGAAGGCTGCGATTCGCAGGTGTCACGTATGTGCGCATACCACACGCCACACACCTGAGCATAAACGCACCTCTTGGCAGTGCGCTGAGTGCCAGGTTCCCCTCTGTGTTACCTGCTTTTTCGATTACCACAGCCAGAAGCAGTTCTAACAGTGCAAGTGTGGAAGCAGTATTATTTGGAAATAATGTGTAAATAATGTGTAAATAGCAGGTTAAAGCAATGGATGTTCAGTTCATATGATTGAACAGTGTATTATAGTTTTATCTTACTGAAAGTGACAGTGACTAACATAGTGTAAGTAAAATAGCAGGGTAAATATTGAAAAAAGAATAGAAAATGTAAATAGTAATGTAAGTAATTAGTAATATAAGAATATGAGTACAAATAATTTATGTTATAACAGTGAATGTGAATCCGTGGCTCTCTACGTATTTTACTGAATGAAAAATTGAATGACTTCAGTGACAATAAACTAATACGACTGAAGGAAACTTATGGAGAAAGACTCCAGATATATATAAGTGTGATATAGTAATAGAAATATAAAGTGTGAGGGGTTTTATGAATAATAAATGACAGAGTGCCTAGAGCGAACTAGCACAAGTGTGACGATCAGATGCGCTTGTAATTTCCATTGCTTTCACAGTGTTTTTTTTTTTTAGTATGGATCCCAAACTACTTGAAAATTGTAGAATAGTGTTTATAGTGTTTGTATCTGGCTGTGGTAATCATATTACGGGTTGTCGGGAAGTGTTAAGTGGAGACTTCGTTACCCTACTTCAGAGGTCTCCACAAGTCCTACGGTAATGACGAAGGCTCAACAATCATTCCAGGAGAAAGCTGAAGGTATGTGCCATAAGCATATGTAATTTTATTATTCTAGGACTAACAACTGATTTTTGGCAAATATTTTTTGAGAGTCTGTCGAAGCCCAAATAACCCCGCGGGACACGAAAGTCATTGGTAAACAAGCCCACGGTGTAGGGGTTAAGGATTTCTAAAATACCGTCATCAGCTTTCCATAATATGGCTAACTGTACTAAAGATGGGTAGCACCGCTAGTTGCATGTAAACACAATTTGGCTTAACATTACAAGCAGAGGGAGGCTTAATATTGTTTCCATTGCCAGAGGTTCATCTTTAGGTAAGTCCAATGGACTGTAGATGGAAGGTACCCTTCTCTTGTAGTCCAAAATCTTCCTTCCTGGAGAAGAGGGGCAAGTTGCATGATGTTGTATAAACAGACTGTGGATCCTCAGTGTCAGTGTGTGAATGCTCCCCTCTCCATGTTCTGTTGATAAAATAATATTAATAAAATTAATAACCAGATGGGCGAGTCAGCATTTAGTTGCCTGTAGAGTTAGCTCCTTTCACTTCTACTGGATGCAGCAAGGAACTATACCCTCTAACTCGTGGAAATAAATGCAGCCAAAACATCGTCAGAGCTGGCAAACGCGAGTATAATCCTCCCATATTCTTACCCCATTACCCCTTCTATGTCCTTCCTATGCTCAACGCTGGTGTCGGGAAGGCAAGTCATTCTCTCTTCACTCATTGCATCAGCAACCCTCTTTAAACACACATCCTTACATTCACAGGGGGAAGGGAATAAGGAGGACGAGAGAGCCAAACCTAGCAAAGATCACCTGCTTCTTAACTGGTAGTTAGTCCTGAAGGGCTGGAAGCCTCTTGTGCAGGTCTCATCCATCAAAACCTTCACGAAGCAATTGGACAATTCATTACTAGAATGCCAAAACGTAGAAAAATGATGGGTCTTAACGGTGCAGGAAACTATGGAAGACCAGTTCCCCCCTATCTGGCTTGTGATGGTGCAAGCGAGAGTAAGGCATATCATGACCAATGGCACAGCCATCACAGACGCCTATATTGGTGAGGTAAATGCCGTACCTTCAACGGCATTGTGCTTCAGAGGACAACGCTTCCAGCATTGATGGTGACGCCCTTCTCCTGGGCCAGGTGGGAACTCAACAACCATGACATCGGAAAGGGGCAATGTTCTCAGAGTAGTTCTCCCTCTCATTGTCGCTGGCCTACTTTCTGCCATGCTTGGAGGAATGGACGTACTCATACAGAGTTCCTCACAGGGTCATGCCTATTCAATTCCCAGTGTCAGTGAAGAGCAGCGAAACTGTCATCATTGCTCATCTCTCCGGATCTTAGCTCCCGTCACCAAGCCAACTACTCAGGTTCTGTGCCGGTACTCGCATCTCAGTTTCAACAACAGTTTTTTAACAATAGTTTAAATGACTTGCTATTAATCTCCATTGAAGACAGTGACAAACTGCATTAACGTAAGAAACATGGCTTTCATCATGATGGAGTGAGTGGCGAGGGAAACAGTCATTTGGGAGGCTCCCTTTTCTCCTAACCAGGTCCTGGATGCATACATAGAGTCATGTACTTGCCTCCCATGTGCCATACACCTCCTGCTCTCTACTCTAACCTTTCTAACGTGGCAGAGGTTGTCTTCTCATCATTACAAGCTCTTCAAGTGTACCAGACTGGAAGACAAGGCCTTAGCCTCGTCACTGAACACATTCAGCATGACAAAACGGCACAAAGGCTCCTACTCTTCAAAACTTAACACTAGCAAAGGAGTGTCACACAACAAGCACTGATCCAGAAGGCTTACTTACTCACCAGTCAACATGCTGGCCTATCGGTCTTTGCCTAGCTCATTGCGTGTTCATCAGACTAACAAAAGTGCTGGTGCATCACATGGTGTCAGAGGGGATCAACGTATTAACCCTTTAACCGTGGGTGTCATCCCAGAATGACATTGCAAAAACTGGACCAAACTGCGGGTGTCATTCTCGAATGTTTGTGAATATTTTGAATACCGCGCGTTTTTTCTGTGCGCCAATTGTTTCAAGGGAGAGTAGCTATTAAGTTCTTTCACTCCAGCCGACCCCCCACCTCCCTCCTCCCCCCCTCGGGCCCCCACCTCCCACCTCCTGGGCCCCCCACCCCACCCCTGACCAAACATGCATCAGTATCTGTCCAGCTGTGTGAGTGACAACACTGCTGATGTGGCAGTGAAGTGCAGGCAATTACAGTGCCTTTTACCTGCCTCAGTGAACACAGAGTGGGTGTTTATCTTATTTGCAGTGTTCATATATATTCATAGTATTATTATCAGAATGAGATTGGCATTTGGTAATGGTGTGTGAGCGAAAAATAGTGATTACAACACCGCTGATGTGGCAGTGAAGTGTGGGCAATTACAGTGCCTTTTACCTGCCTCAGTGAACACAGAGTGGGAGTTTATCGTATTTGCAGTGTTCATATATGTTTATAGTATTATTATCAGAATGAAGTTGGCATTTGGTAATGGTGTGTGAGCGAAAAATAGTGATTACAACACCGCTGATGTGGCAGTTAAGTGCGGGCAATTACAGTGCCTTATACCTGCCTCAGTGAACACAGAGTGGGTGTTTATCGTATGTGCAGTGTTCATATATGTTTATAGTATTATTATCAGAATGAGGTTGGCATTTGGTAATGATGTGTGAGCGAAGGTAATGGTGTGTGAGCGAAAAATAGTGATTTTAGATCGCTCACTTCTAATGGCACTGCCCATCCAGTGATAGTCAACGAAATCATGAAACCTACATCATTGCAAAGCCGAAGGTTAGTACTTTCTAATGGTACCTTATTTTTCGTTCTAGATTTATTCTGTGCAGAGGTTATAAAGGTTTAAAGTTTGTTTACATTTTGGCTGGAACCCCCGCGGGAGAGGCCAGTTGGGGCAAAACAATGCCCGCGGTTAAAGGGTTAATGTATCTCAATGACTGGCTTCTCGCAGCAGCCACCAAGGAGGAGTGTCCAGAAAATACAGGGTAAGTAATCATGTCATCTGGGGAGCTCGGCTTCAAAATCAATATGGAAAATCTTTGTCGACCCCTGGGAAGTAAGTAATCTGGTTAGGTCTGGAGTAGAACACCAGGCAGGTATGAGTGCATCTTTCCCCGGACAGTGCATATTGCCTTCACAAAAATTGTTTGAGATTGTTCATGCCAACCTGAAGTCATGCAGACATGGGGAGTCACTGCTGTGGGCACTGCACTTGGCAGGTTGTGCCACTACCACCTACCATGGGAGGTAAAGGTGATCCCAGCAGAAAAGATGTTGCACAGGAGACATGCTCCATGCAGTCCCTGCCAGCCCCAGGATACTACTTTGATCTTGGATGGTTACGATTGTAACCAATGTCTTGTACTTGGGAGGGCATTCTGTCATGAGTGAGGCACCAACAACTGGGGGCTTGGACAGAGACAGAATGTGTCAAGTACATAAATATCAGGGAAATAGGGGTAATGCAAAGGCACAACCAACTGCCGGTGCATTGCATGAAATAGTATGGCACGTCAAGGTCTGAGCCCTTCCTGGCACAGACAGAACAAGTCCAGTGGCTCACTCACCACCGCCATTGGTACACCCAAGGAAGGTTCCGCGTTCACCACTTTGAAATAGTATATGTGAGACAAGTGGTAGCAATGCAGTAGTCAGCATTAATCTATGTGGTAACTGTTTACAAAAGATGGAGATGGAAGAAGGAGGGGTAGGAACTATCAGCTCCCCCAGCCATCCACCTCCTTTAACCTCTCCTCTCCCACACAGTGGTACCAGATATTTGCATGTTTGGCTACTGCTTCACTAGTGGTTGTCTCACTCATAAAGGTCTGAACTGGCAGGCAGGTGTATAAGGAGGAACTTTCCTTGATTGTACCTGTTGGTTCAGGATTTTCTGGGGAGAAGAACCAGAGGACCAATGCATATCAAAGATGCACTGTATGCCGACAAGTGGCCTGAATTATTGTCTTTGGGGACAGAGTGCCTCACCAACCCCCTAACAGAGAAGCTCCGAGCGACATTGAATTTTTATGCATGATATTTCTCCTGCGAGTTCTATCCTCCGCTGAATTTCCTGGGAGATATGCTATGAACATTGTGGGCCTCCTCCACCAATCCCTGTGGACTGCTTTCCTCTGATTCTGAGCGCAATAGAGAGGCCCTTTAACAGCACAGTCGCAGGTCCTGTCCTTATCTCCACCAAGGAGAATATGTTTATCTCACATTGGTTTATTTGTTTGTCTGTCTCTCTGCCTGTCTGTTAGCAAGATTACTCAAAAAGGTGGGAATAGATTTTGAAGGAGTTCTGTGGAACTGTGTGCCATGGGCCAAGGAATAAATGATTAAATTTTGTGCTGGATCTGGATCTGGATTATATCATACAATAATCTCGAAAAGTTCTCAGTGAATGTCAATGGAATTTTGTAGAAAGGTGTGCCAAGGGCCAAAAAAAAGAATTGATTAAATTTTGGGTCGGGTTCAGAACCTATATCCTCGGATCCGGATCCGGGATTATTAAAAAAGTTGTGAATGGATTTTGATGAAATTTAGTGGAAGGGTGGACCATTCCCCAAGAAAGGAATGGTTAAATTTAGGGGTGGATCCGGATCCGGATCCGGAGTATCCTGCACAATATCTCCAAAAGTTCTCAATGATTTTCAGTGAAATTTTGTGAAAAGGTGTGCCATGGACCAAGAAAGAACTGATTAAATTTGAAGACAGATCCAGATCCGGATCCTTTTTAATGACAATGGCATTGGCGAAGATATGCACTCTGTGAGTGCTTTCTAGTTTCTATCGAGTTTGGTACAGACGAAAGGTAGGCTGGGGACTGCCTTAAATTTGTGCACTGTTCCCAGCATGTACTATCAATGCACAGGATGGATTGAGGGTGTTCCTAGTGCCATCTCGCTCGCAAAAAACGAGAAAAAGGCTTCAGGCTTGCCACACTCACAGTCCTAGCCTGTAGGATACGTACTGTCCACCATCATCTATGCCCAGTAGCAGCGCTTAAGCAGTACCTGGAAGTTTCAGTAGGTGCAGACTCGAGAGACACACTGTTCTGTGCAGATTCTGGTACCCCCTTTTTCAGTGAGGGCACTCTGTGCTTAGCAGAGTCTTCGAGTAGGGTCTACTATCACCCGTGAAATAATACCAGACGCAGACTTGGAAAGTGATCCGTCAGCACACAGCTTTTGGGGAATAGCGGCATCTCTGGCATTTTCTCCACACACAGACTCACTCACTTGCACAGAGAGGTGGCTGGTGAAGTTCAGCGATATCCTTTATCATAACATACATAAATCACTCCCTGGGGGATGCCGCATGCATAGCAATAAGCGTCTTCCCAGGCAATTACCGAGAAAAATAACACTGCACCCCATGCCGTCACAGAAGTGACACTCACGCTTTCTCTCGTTGTCACGCTACTCCATACCAGTTAAGAGCCGTCTGCGCAAAGTGCTCCAACCCCACCACTGGGTGAGGAGGGCAGCAGGCGTCCAGTCGTCAGCAGAGGTAGTCTGGTACACCTCCCTTATGCTCTCCATCACAAGATTATTTCTTTGATTCGTTTTTGATCTTGGCAGACAAAGGAAAAATAATTAAATCAGTGCAAGCAAATGAAAGTGAAAAAATAAAAATTAAATATGGGTGATACAGTGTGAAAAGTGAAAATTAATATGTGCCAACTGGATGTCTTGTGTGCTATGTGGTCTATCAATGTAATCATTTGGCCCTAGGACCCCATTACCAGGCACATACCTTGTATTAAACCAGGCATTGAAAAACTTACCTTTTACACACGTTGTCCACATTAAAAAAAAAAAAAAAAAAAAGGGGTAACAGTGAAAAAATACAGTGAACGTGTCAGATGAAATGTCCGATGCTATACCTAGCCTGCAAGCCACAGTCCATGATCCTCAGTGTTGTCCCTGTCAAGGATTAAACTTTACCAAAAAGAAACTGTGTTGTTTTATTACCTCTTTCCATGCTTTTGGTATGGAGCTAACTAAATGCAAACTCCCCAACCTTGTCATAACACCAACTTTGACGATGAATGTGAAAAGGCTCTTTGTGTCAGGGGCGACGGGGGTGTTTCCATTTATCATGATTACCCACCCCACTTCACATCCTCGCCAGAGGTGATCTGGTGTTATGAGAATGACCTGTCTTGCCAACACCTGCGTTGAGCAAGCGAAGGACAGAGATGGGGTATGAGGGTACAGTATGGAGGGGATTGTACACGAGTTTACCGGTTTTGTTGACGTTTTGGCGAACATCCTCCTCAGCATGAATAGAAATTTTGTCTTCGACTTCAAAGCCAGTATTTATGTAAGTGACAGCAATTAGAAATAAAGGCAATATTTAACTTTTTATAGACGTGCATTACATGGATATGAACCTTTAAGCGTACCCTAATATGCATTTGTGGGCCCTTTGAAATGTTTATTACATTTCCAATGAGATATATATGTTTTATGAACGGTATCGTAGTTGGGCTTGGCCACCATCCATTTCCTCCATGTAATGCATCCTTCTGGTAACTACCCGAGTGACAAGCAAAATGATTTCTTCTAATCTAGGGAAACATATAGTATACTATGATGGATGGTAACCATTTAACCATATCGACGTTTTCTGGTCTATTGGGTTCAGGTGCTTTAGCTGGACAACAACCATAAGAGTTTCAATCTGAGTGTTGTTTCGGGATAATTGCTAAAACGATTCTACTCGGGCTTATTGGGGTTTGTCACCCTTGCCTTAAATGCCGGTTATAAGTATTCTGGCTCCAGACCCCTATCCACTGATGAGGAAAGAAGTATTACATGACAGATACATAAACTTTCCACATTGCTAAAAGGCTGATTGCCCTTACAGATATTGACCCTAAGGATGATGAAGTGTGGTCTGCTGCTGATCATCTTCTTTGATGCCGCATGTGATGCAAGGAGCTCTCTGCTTACACATTTTACAGGTACAGTCGCTTAAAATACGCATACACATTTCAGTGCACACATATATTTGAATCCATGTCTGGTAATTCTTCCTTGATTATCAATTAATTTTCACCCACATATGAGTCGGTCTCACACAATACCTTCTTGGGCTCAAGCAGCACGTACCTAATTTTCCTTGTGAACCTGTTCTTTGGATCCTTTTCCCCCAATGGCCTGTTTTCTCAGAAGCTTTTTTCCCTCATGGCCGAATTATCCGTCTCTTACCCACACCCATTTTTTGCCACTAACCCATTTTCTACATGGTACTTACATCTCTCCTTGAACTTACTTTTCTCTTATACCAGATCCCTCTCTGGACTAATATTCGTCATGGAATTATTTCTCTTCATGGCCTGTTTACTACATGGATTTATTCCTTATATGTGGAGACATTTTTTTCCACATTCATATTTTCCAGAACGGACTTTTCTACATTCATGGGTGAAATTCCTCAGGTAATTAAGTTTCCAAAAGAGATCTATATTCCCATAGATCAGTTTCATTTCCATGAAATAATAGTAATTATAATAGTAATACTAACACTAATACTAATACTAATAATAATAATAATAATAATAGTAATAATAACAACAATTATCCATCCATCCATTATCCTATCCTACATTGCCCTATGAGGAGCGTAGGAGCCAGGAGCTAGGCATGTTCGTCCTGACGTTTAAGATAAGAGTGAAATTTAACCCCTCCCGTAGGCAGTTGTTGTTGTGATCGCACCCCACAATTGGGCATTCATGACAAACATCGGCAAAATCGTCTATCTTAAAATTTTCACGTATCTGTTAATACTTAACCAATTATAACAATCCGTCGACTTCAAGTTGATGGCATCAGATGGTCCGTGAAGTGCATATAGGGAGAGTGAGTGGGGAATGAGGGCAATTATAGGTGTTTTTTTGCCCGTGTCTGTATGTGTGGCAGTTGTTCAGCGACACAACAAGGGCATACACTAGCCCACCACGCTGATAGCACTTCGATGACACTTCCTGGAGACCAAAATCTACTACAAACACTATTTCCGTGAATGTTTTTCCATAATCGATCGTACTGGGTGAATGAAGGCCGCTCACAATAGCAACGACCTTGAACTCAGGCTGCGCCTCTCTATCCTCGTTACAGACAGACAGACAGACTCTCTCTCTCTCTCTCTCTCTCTCTCTCTCTCTCTCTCTCTCTCTCTCTCTCTCGCTCTCTCTCTCTCTCTCTCACACACACACACACACACACACACACACACACACACAGGTACGGAACATGTATACACTGCTTGCAAATATGAGAATAGCATTCACATACATAAATGAAGACATGCTAAGAAGGATAATAACATCATTCATCAGACCAACCCTGGAGTATGCATCAGTAGTCTGGAGTCCTCATCTCAAAAAACACATAGACTAGATTGAAAAAGTTCAAAAGGCCGCTACAAGATGAATACCAAGCTTAAGGGATCTAAGCTACGAGGAAAGACTAAATAAACTGAATCTACCAACACTACAGAAGAGAAGGAAAAGAGGTGACATGATAATGCTATATAAATGCATATCAGGGAAGGAGAAAATAGACATAAATGATTACTTAACATATGGGGAAGCATCAGCAAGAGGACACTGTAAAAAACTGCATAAGAAGAGAGGTGATAAAGACATAAAGAAATTCAGTTTCCCAAACAGAGCAATTGATCAGTGGAATGCACTACCGAATGAAAGAGTGTGTGCCAAAACAATTCACAAATTTAAGGATATGTACGACAAATATGGTTTAAGACACGGGACAGTACGAGCTTGACTCATTCCTGTAAAGATACAATTAGGTAAGAACAATTAGGTAAGAACACACACGGAAATGTATGTTTGACTAGGACTGTTGCTCGATTCTGGCATTGGTGAGCGAGTAGAAGTCTGGGTATTGCAAATCCTAGAAATAATACTGTTACTACTAGAAGTACAAGTACAACTACCAGTACAACAACTACTTCTAATACTACAACTATCACCACTACAAGTACTGCTTCCACTACCACAAGTACGATTATTACAACTACCACATCTACTGCTATTACTAACACACGTACAACACATACTACCACTACTACTACCACTACAAGGACTACTAAAGAAAAATGTGAAGGCCGTAAATTACATCCTTCTCGAACTGTCTGAGGGATGTGCTGGTCTGTGTAACATCTTGTACAGAATGATGGCATTCAGTACACAGATGTCCGGCACATGTAGGAATGCCTTCTTATACAACTTACAGCACCTCTTCACACAGCCGATTGTGCCGATCTGCATGTCTGATTTATCGATGAGTCACATGTTCACGTTATTGTCGATAACAGCATCAGACTTGAAGACTGGCTGCCTCCTTCTTCTATCGACCTTGCCTGTGTCAATCAACTTACTGTACCTTCGTGGACCGTGTAGAGGACATTCATCTTTCTATTGTCATGGCAGTGAATTGTCAGGAGTTTACATGATAGCAAGGTCCTGCCCTCCCCCTTCACGATGCCTTTGGGAAAGGATGGCCAAAGTTTTTTCACAGACAGTGCCACACAATCCAATTTGGTGTCCTTGCAGGTACTTTGCGAGACTTGGTGCCATGTAATAATTATCAGTGTAAAGGATGTGGTCACCATGACGTACCTGTCCATTAGTTTCTTGACCACAGAGCCAGAGAAACCATGGGAATCGTCCTTCAACAACACCGCATCACTTACTATACTCACACACCACAAAGCCAGCCAGGAGACAGGGCGTGTGTGCTGAACAATCCCCAGGCCCTGTCATCCCCACTTACTATTTTTTAAACAGCCCACACCCCACTGACTGGGCTAATGTATGGCCCAGCCTGCACTGTAGGTGCAGGAAATCTGCAAACGAACAAACGAACTCACTATAAACACAATGATATCAAGCACGTACTCAGTCTTGCAATCACACAGTACAAAGAACTTCATTCTGTAATGATGTCTCTTTGATGGAATGTACTGAATGAAAGCAAGACGTCCCCTGAACAGAGCAAGCTACTCATTGATAACAACCTAAGGCTAAGCATATCTTTTGGTACGTCTAAAGTTGCAGCCTGATGATTGCCTTTATGGTGAAAGGCAGGCGTGGTTGTTAATAACCCATGTAGGGACTCATGCTTCATGGAAGTTTTGAGTTCAGTTTTTATTAATTTGAGTTGGGTGAAGATTTGTTCAACTGATGTATCTGAATAAGGAAACAGGAGCAGTATGTTGAGAACTTTGCAGAGATTTGGGAGTTTAGATCTCCTTCTGAATTTTTTGCATTTAAGACAATATACCAAAACCTCCTAATGGCCATAATAGCATCACGAGCTCCAAATATGGCCTGTTTTCTCCACTCAAGATCAGCAGCGTGACGATCAACAAGGCCTTTTGGGTGGAGTAACTTAGCTATTATCTGTGCTAGGCTTATTTGAGTAAGGTTTAGGGCAACTTTTGGAGACAGACAGGAAAGAAAGTCAAAGTCATCAATATCATCATACCGAGACTGGTACCAGTGATTGTTGGGGAAGGTGGCCTCTTCACCGGCTTTTGGTAACACATATAAATATATCCATAATTTTATTTAACGTGTATATGTAAAATTCTGTTGAATTACTTTGATGCCTTTACCTTTTCTAAATTTTCTTACTCTTTTGCCTTGATTTCCTTAGAACTTCCTAAGAATTTATTTCCTTAGACTCATCCTTATAGACTCCAAATTTCCTTAGAAAAGGATAATTTCCTTGACCGTGGAAACACAGCTTTCCCCACTCACAGTTGGCGATAATAGTATATCTAACTCCCTCTCTATCGCACTATCACTTGGGTCTTTCCTCCGAGGGCCGTTGGACTTCATTGGTGTTGAAGTCAGTGGGTGCGGGTGGTTTGCTGAGGGTTCGGACACAGGAATATGGATTCATGTCGGCCTATCTATCACGGAGGTATGCAGGCAACTGGAGTGTGACCGGGATGCGTGCAGGAGGGTTGCCAGCAGGTGTGGGTGATGAAAATTATCAGCTGAATATTCAGACAATAACGCAAATTACTAGATCATGTATACATGACCCCCAGGCAGCCCCAGGAGGACATGTATATATGTCACCCGGAGGGGATGGGTTAAGATAATAATAATCATAATGAATAATGATAATAATATTAATAATAATAACTAGAACAAGGCAAAATTGTCCTAGGAATATTTTCTATCTATCTATCTATATACCTAGGCTGCTTCACCCAAGGAAAAGGAGGTAGCCAAGACAGAACAACACACTCTCCATTTACTCATCCATTCAAACACATTCATTTGCATCTTAGCCCCAAGAGGAAGAAGGGACAGAACATCTCTGCACCGCACCGCACAAGAGTCAAGTGTGCAGTGCAATTAGTGACATCCGCAGGAGGGCCTGACAGCAGAGCTAGTTTACCCCTGTCACATCATAATAGACCCATCCCCTTACCCCACACCTGACCTGACTAGCTGATAAGACCAAATGCAGGAGAATATCCCTTTAGGGCTGCGTCATCATTTATTCATTCACAATTTCTCTCCATTTATTTCTGTCACACACAGCCACTCTTCCTTGATCAACAGACAACCCTCTCGCATCCAGCGCTCTCTTCATACTATCTGTCCATCCAATTCATGGTCTCCCTCACAGCCTTACACCACTCACATCAGATCTAGTTATCTTTCTCACCAATCGCTCACTATCCATTCTCTTCATATGTCCAAACCATCGCAACACCATTTGCTCAACTCTACCAGCCATCTCCCAAACAACTCCAGTTCTCCTTCGCACTTCATCATTTTGCACTTGATCCATACGCGTCCCTCCACACATACTCCTCAGACACCTCATCTCCATTACATTCAAACGTTTCCTTTCAGCTTCAACCATATTCCATGTTTCAGCCCCATATAACGAAGTTGGTACCACAACACCCTCATACAGCCTTCTCTTTACATCTATTCTAACCAAATGACATCTAAACACTTTTTTTTATTCCTCCCAGCACCTTACCTACTTCATTCATATTAAACGTCACTTCTGCATCTATTCTTCTATCCCCAGCAACATGTGACCCTAAATATTTAAAACACTCTACCTTCTCAAGCAACTCACCATTCAAAAATATATTCATTCCCTTACCATCTACAAACCTCGTACACTTTATCACTTTAATCTTATGCTAATTTACTTTCAATTTCCTCCTTTCACACACCCTTCCAAACTCCTCTGCCAACTGTCTCAATCTCTCACCTGAATCAGCGACCAGTGCAGTATCATCTGCAAACAGCAGCTGCTTCCAGACTCAAATCTCCACCTAAAACTCTTGCATTCACCTCCCTTACAACACCATCAATATGTATATTAAACAACCAAGGCGACATCACACATCCCTGTCACAGCCCCACTCTCATGGGAAACCAGTCACAGCATTTCCCACTCTTACACACGCTCTACTATTTACGTAAAAACATTTTACCGCTTTTAGTAACCTACCATCAAGTCCATACAATCTTAAAACAGTCCACAAAGCCTCCCCATCAATTCCATCATACGCTTTATCTAAACCATGAATGCCCAAAACACATCCTTGCCTTTCGTTAAATACTTTTCACACACTTGTCTCACAGCAAACACCTGATCCACCCATCCCCTCCCTATCCTAAAGTCACTCTGCTCATCACCAATCACTCCCTCTGTACCCTCTCTAACTCTCATAATTAACACTCTACCATTCACCTTACCTACAACACTCAAGAGACTTATACCCCCTAAAGCTATAGTACATTCATAATTATCACCCTTGCTTTTATACAATGGGACCACACATGCACTTGCTCAGTCAATTAGCACCATACATTTCACAAAGCACACATTCAACAATCTTACTAATCAGTCAACAATAGTCACTCCACCACCCTTCAGGGATTCCAGAACACACCCATTCATACCTGCAGCTTTCCCTGTTTTCATCTCCTTTACTGCCTTCTCCTCTTCCTCCTTCGTGATCAAAGAATCATCCAACTCTGCCAACACATTTATTCCTTGTACCCTTCCACCTGCCACAAGCTCAGCCACCCTTTCCTCTACATTTAACACTCTTTCAAAATACTCTGCCCATCTCTTCCTTACTGCATCCATCTCAGTTAACATCCTTCCATCCTCTGCTTTTACTCGCTCTTCCTTCCCAGACTCTCCCTTACGCACCCTTTTAACCTCCTTCCAGAACATTTTCTTATTCTATTGAAAATTCTTACTCAGCAGCCTACCCTACCTCTCATCTGCTGCTACTTTAGCATCATGCACAGCCCTTCTCACCCTATTCCTCTTTTCCTTATACCTCTCATGTGACACCTCATCCTTCCTCTACAGCCACACTTCATACGCACGTCTCTTCTCAGCCACAGCCATACTTCCTTGCACCACCATTCACTTCCTTTTCTTACACCACCACCCACACGTCTCACACAACGCACCTCTTCCGCATACTCCACCACAGCACTCTTAACCCCTTAATCGCAGGGCGTCACTTTTGTGACACTTGGGAGCAAGGGATCATACCGCGGTGCGTCACTTTTACGAATCTGTGTTATTTTGAATTCGCCTGGGCTTTCAAGTGGTAGCTTGTATCATCTATCAGTACTGCCAATGTCCAACACTAGTCATTTCTCCCCGTTCTTGACTCCCCTCCCTACCTTCCCTCCATTACCCTCTCCTCTCGCCTGCCCGGCCATGCTAAGTAAATCTTCCCTCGAATTTTCCACTGATTTCATCCATTGAAATAAGCCCTATGCCCTATTCTTATCAATCAATCAGTCATTTCCTGTGGCACCCTACGGGATGCATAGGACCTCAATGAACTCTCTCCACCAATATTTGTCTCTTGTCGTCTCCTTCAGGTCCCACCAACACGTCTCTCCTGCTTCTTTTTTCATTGTCCTTAACCAGGTTTCCCTCGGCCTACCTCTACCTCTTCTTCCTCTAGCAGTCCACTCTGGCACATCCTGTATTAAACTACCTTCTTCTCTGTATATGTGCCCCAGCCACTTCCAGCGAGACAGTCTCACATATTCATTAACTGGTTCCACTCTCGTAATATCCCTTACTCTTGCATTTGTAACTCTGTCTTGCCACTTTACCCTAAGAATCCTTCTCAGAATTTTACTCTCAAATCCTAATACTTTCTGATCTGTTGCAATTGTACTGTACCATGACTCATGCCCATAAATTAAAATTGGTCTAACAATGCACTTGTAAATTTTCACTTTAGTATGTACCGAAATCATATTATTATTCCAAACAGATTTCAACATTCCAACAGCTCGCCAAGCCTGTTCAATCCTGTCCTCAATTTCATTGTTTAATGATCCATTAGATGATACAATCGTTCCCAGATATTTAAAGTTTTCTACATTCTTCACCACATTATTACCAATTACACAATCGATTTGGTTCTCCACGTTCATATTAATAATTTCAGTCTTTCCACAACTTATTACCAATCCCACTTTTTCTCCTTCCTCCACCAGACAATCAAGCACCCTCTGCATCTCGTAAATACTTCCGCAAATCAGTACACTATCATCAGCATAGTCCAAATCCATCAGCTTCTTATTTTCTTTCCAGTTAGTTCCTGCACCTGTTCTCCTTACAACCTTTTCCATAACATAATCCATAACCAAAACAAACAGCAATGGCGAAAGAATTCCTCCTTGAATCACTCCTGACCTAACTTGAAATGGATCACTCAAAGAACCACCCACCATTACTTTACAGAAAGTACCTTCATGCAGGCTTCTAATAATATTTACAAACTTTTCTGGTATACCATAGAATCTCATAATTTTCAACACAGCTCCACGTGAAACACTATCAAACGCCTTTTCAAAATCCACAAAACACATACTAAGTGGCATTTTCATCTCATTAGCTTGTTGCATAAGATGCCTTACAATAAAAATCTGATCATTACAACCTCGACCCTTTCTAAATCCAGCTTGTTCTTCTCTTAAAATTTTATCAATTACTGGCTCTATTCTGTTCAACAAGATTTTGGAAAAGACTTTTGCAACTACAGGTGTCAAAGTTATCCCCCTCCAATTGCCACACACACTTAAATCTCCCTTTTATGGTGTTTTTATAATCACTCCATTTTTCCACTCTTCTAGAATCCCACCATTATCCCAAGCCACATTAAAAAGTTTCAAAAGCGCATTCATCAACTCGTCATTTTCCACCTTAAGCATTTCAGGGAATATTCCATCTTCTCCTGGGGCCTTAAAATTCTTTAACTCCTTTATAGATTTTGCTACCTCTTCCAAAGTTATATCCCCTGTTTCTATCTGCAAATCTCTCTCGGCTGGCAAAATGTCCTCTTCAGCTGGTATTGGTCTATTTAGAACAAATTCAAAGTGCTCTTTCCACCTTCCTTTTATATCCAAATCTTTAGTCATCAAATTACCATTTCTATCTCGTACATGTATTTCCTTCCTTCTCTTTTCAGTCCCAGTAAACTCCTTTATGGCCTGATACGCTGCTCTTGTGCTCTGACCGTCATTTTTTCTTAATTTAATTTCTGTCTCTGTCGCCTTTTCATCATATAGCCTCCTCTTATCACGTCTAACGAGTGTTTTTACTTCAGAATGTAAACTCCAGTACTTTGCTCTAAGTACTTCAACTACCAGGCCATCAGCATGTTGTTCTTCACTTCTTAACTTAGTCTCTTTCCTTTTCTGAATTGCATTCCATGTTTCATCTGACATCCACTTTTTCCTTCTTGCTTTCCCTTTTTTCTTAATAGTAACCTTAGCACTCTCATGCAAAACCTCTTTTACCTCTCTCCACATTTGATTAATATCATTGTCTTCAGATTCCATCAAAGTCTGCAAGACTAGAAACCTGTTCCTACATTCCCACCGAAACTTTTCCCTCGTGCTCTCATCACTTCTCAGCTCATCAAAATCATAATTATTACCTCCTGTACAATTACCATTAACGTTTCTCTTAAGTTTTATTTTAATCTTTGACACAACAAGTTGATGATCACTACCTATATCTGCCCCCCTCCTTACGCAAACATCTTGCAAATAACTCCTATGCCTTCTGCTAATTGCAATGTGGTCAATCTGGTTACAATATTTACCACATGGTGAAATCCAAGTAGTCTTATGTATTTTTCTATGCTCAAAGATAGTTCCACTAATTATAAGGTCATTTGCCAAACGAAAGCTTCCAAAGCGCACCCCATTTTCGTTTCTTATACCAACTCCCTCCTTACCCATACAATCTTCAAAGCCATCCCTACTACTGCCAACAATCCCATTAAAATCACCAATGCAAACTAACATATCATGTCTTGCCACTCTGTTCACTACATCCTGCAGCTTCTCATAAAAGTCATCCTTCATTTCATCAGCAGCCTCATTTATCGGAGCGTACCCTACAACCATGCTGATATTACCATGGTCAGATTTTAAACCAGCATAAAGCAAGCGCTCATTAATTGGTTCAAACTCACATACTGCCTTACAAGCATCTCTACTTAGCTGTAAGCCTACTCCTTGGTAATGATTTCCATCACTCCTACCAGAAACCAACACAGTAATACCATCTTCCAAATTCATTTTATCAACTCCAAGCAACCTCGTTTCTGTAAGTGCACAAATATCCATCTTGTATTCCTTGAACACTGAAATAAGTTCTTCCATTTTACCAGCCTGATTGAGAGTTCGAACATTCCAGTTTCCTATTCTCAAGGTTTTTTTTGGATGTATAAACTTATTTTTACACCATGGGATTCTTAGCACCCCCTGCCTACTTAAGGGCTGCACGGAACTGAGGGCCATTGCTTCGTCACCAGAGTTCATCAAGATTTCTTAGGCAAAAAAATATTTTACCCTGGAGCCAATGCCAGTGGCTCGCAGGAACCAGACAGTGGAGAGAGGAAATTAACTAAATGAAAGTAAAATGTAAAGGGTTTGGACAGACGAAGTACAGAGGAAAGAAAGAGAGCAAAAAGAATGTAGATAAAAGCGTCCGTTTTAGTCGCCTCTTACAACAAGCAGGGAATACTGGGGAAGCATTCTATCCCCCCTTCCTCAGGGAAGTGCCATACACCTGGAATTGGCTAATTATCACCTGACAACACCTCACGTGCACTCGTTTGCTAATTTTCGCTGTTTAATTCCCCTTGAAATATGCCGTATAATCTATACTTATACTAAAAATATACATAAGGAGGGAAGGGAGAAGCCTAAGTGATATTTACATTCACCTGGAACTACCTGATTAGTAATATATTGTCTAGATTTCCTGCCAATCATTTCACTGCTATATATTAGCAGCCCTCAAGACACTGACGTTGGCAGTAATGTATTTCCCTAGGTAGGCCACCCTGGCCCACCCCTATCAGTTCACTGTCATCTTCCAATGTGAAAGTACGTCTGTTCGCTCCTGCTAACTTCCGCCGCTTTTTAGCCGCATGCAAAGGGCCCTGTGACCTTTACCCCCTACTAAACCTAGTGTGGAAATAAGGGCTGACAATTGAAAGAGAGTGACTATGATCTTTCTGTTGAGTAAATCAGTGCAAGTGGAATTGTAAATAATGTGTAAATAATGTGTAAACAGCAAGTGAAAGCAATGAATGTAAATATAAGTGAACAGTGGAAAATAGATTGATAAGTTACTTCAAGTGACAGTGCATAACACAGTGTAAATAAAATAGAAATGTAAATAATGTAAATAAAATAGAGAACGTAAATAGAAATGTAAATGAGTAGTAATATAAGAATACGAGTACATATACTAGGAGTAATGAAAGTGAAAGTTTCACTCTAGCATGTATGAATACTATGAGTTATGAAAGTGAAATTGACAGATTCGCTCTCAATGCTAGTATACAGGACGAGAAAGTGAATGCTACGTATTTTACTGAATGAAATTGAATGCCTACAGTGACAATAAACTACTATTACTGAAGGAAACTTATGGATAAAGACTGTAGATATATATAAGTGTTATATAGTAATAGAAATATAAACTGTGAGTGTTTTTATGAATAATAAATGACAACACCAGCGGCGAACTAGCGCAAGTGGGAAGGTCATACGCTCTCGTAATTTACATTGCTTTCACAGTTTTTTTTTTTTTTTTTTAATATGGATTCCAAACTATTTGAGAATCATAGAATAGTGTTTCTAGTGATAATATCAGGCTGTGGTAATCATATTACGGGTTGTCGGGAAATGTAAAGTGGAGACTTCGTTACCCAACTTCAGAGGTCGCCACAAGTCCTACGGTACTCGACGAAAGCTCAACAAACACCCCGGGAGAAAGCTGAAGGTATGTGCCATAAGCATATAGGATTTTAATATTCTAGGAATAATTGATTTTTGGCAAATATTTTTAGAGGGTCTGTCAGAGCGCGAATATGCCCGCGGGTGCCGCAAGAAAAAGCAAAACAAGCCCGCGGTTAAAGGGTTAAACAACTGCCATTCCTCCTCCACACTGCCATTTTCCTGATCTTTCGCTGCGTTCCACTCATCTTTTAATTTCTCCTGATACTCTATAATTTTCTCTCTTTTATCCAATTCACTCACTTTCAAAACCTCCCTGCCACACCTAACCCTCATAGCTCTGACCCATCTCTTACCTACTCTTAACTTTTTGATAAAGAAAATCTTTTCTCTGTCATTACCTACTAGAAGCCAAGCAATAAAAGGGCCTTGAGGTCAAGGTCACTGATATTGTGCATGTCACTTTAGTCTATCTGTCAACTAAGTTTCGTGGCTGTAGCTTTAATCATTTATGGAAAATTAGGTGACATGCAGAATATAGGTGAAAGCTCTTTTTTTTTTTTTTTTTTTTTTTCCCCAGCCGGTCTCAGAGAATAATAAACAGATTAGCATCATGTTCCTTTCTGCATTGTGTCAGTCTTCAGTCTATGTTGCAGTAAAATTTTAGCTTCCCAGTTTCTGTAGTAACATCTGGAAAAATGGTTGACTGATTGCCACACTATCTGGGCAAAAGAAGTGGACAGCTCTGTAAGTTGACCAAGTTACAAGACTCTAAGCCAAATAGCCTTTGAAATATTGTTTTTCTACTAAAGTGATAAAAATAATAATAATAATCACTACGAAAATAAAACTTCACAGGGATGTGGAAACTTTTAATAATTATCATTTGCCACAGGGATCTATCTTCAGTCTTTCATAAAATTACATTCGCATGTGGGCATAATTACCCCAAAAACCTATTACTTCACAGGCCAATTCCAGCAACAGATCATTTATATATGACCCAGTTCCCAACTGGACCAAATTCAACCTCTCTCTCTCTCTCACTCTCTCTCTCTCTGTATATATATATATATATATATATATATATATATATATATATATATATATATATATATATATATATATATATATATATATTACAGTACACAGACTACACACACATCCAAAACCACCACAACACTACAATCACAGTCTCAAGCACTTCTCACCCTACATATTGTCTCTTGGCTGTATCGTCCCTGCTTCAGTAGGGATAGGCAAATACTGCAGTAATATATATATATATATATATATATATATATATATATATATATATATATATATATATATATATATATATATATGTGAAATATTTATTTATGTATTTATTTGTCCATGGTAGGTGGTGGCGACCATCATCGACTCACTTGATGTAGTGCTGCCTAATTCTTCCCTACCCTTTATCATTCTTTTTCTGTGCCTGCCTTCTTCTCTCCGTATTTTTCCCATCTTTCCTGTCACTTCTTATTGCTTTTCTTTCCTTTACAGTCTCTTTACATTCAGTGACAAACCAAATGGTTTCCTGTAGGCCAAGAAACCATTTACAACGCTGGGTGGTAACCATATAACCAAACCATACGTATTCCCTACGTGTCAGCAAGTGGGTTGGTGGAGGGTTAGTGCCCCTCCCCGTAAAATAAATAACTCAAATGTCAAATGGCCTCTTCTTACGAGATTATGGCTTCTGACAATAGATAGATAGTTTATATTTATTTATTTAAATACACACACAAACACACACACACACACACACGCATATATATATATATGTGTGTGTGAATTATTAATTTGTGTATTTATTTTACTTGTTAATATATATATATATATATATATATATATATATATATCTGTCTGTCTATCTTTCTATCTATCTATCTACCGATATATATAGGTTGATAGATAGATAGATAGATTATATATATATATATATATATATATATATATATATATATATATATATATATATATAGAGAGATGTGTGTGTGTAGTCTCTCTCTCTCTCTCTCTCTCTCTCTCTCTCTCTCTCTCTCTCTCTCTCTCTAGCGATATATGTAAGTGGCGGGGGAATGGCTGGGAGACGGAAGGATGTAAGAAGGGAGGGAGAAATCAGTAGGATGGAAGTTATGGAACAATGAAGAAAGTGAAAGTTGGGAAAGCCTCAGGAATTGATGGAGTGTGTAGTGAAATGTTGAAGCATGAGAGTGAGACAGTAGTACAATGGATGTGAAAGATGTGCATATATGTGTGGGAGGAAGGTAGAGTTCCAGAGGATTAGAAGTCAGGTATAAATATTCCCCTGTACAAAGGAAATGTAGCAGTTGTAGGTGTAGTTGGTATGCATAGTGTGCTTGGAAGAAATGAAATGGGGAACGAATGATAGGGATGTGTGTTGAGGGAGAGATGGTGATTGGAAATACCCTGTTTGAGAAGAAAGATACCTATAAGTATACGTGAGTGAGACAGGAGGGTGGAAGGGTTGTGGATAGAGAATTGATGGACTTTGTAGTTGTGTTCAGGAATGTAATAGGAAGATTGTTGGATGTGAGAGTTCTGAGACGGGAAGGTGGAAGTATGTCTGACCACTACCTGGTGGAGGTAAGACATGGGTGAGAGCTAGGAGAGTTTGATGTGGCAGGGAGGTTTTGAGAGTGAGTGAGTTGGATAACGAGAGAAAATGATAGAGTATCAGAAGATAGTCAATGATGTGTGGAACGCAGTGAAAGAGCAGGAGACTGGCAGTGTGGAGGAGGAATGGCAGTTGTTTAAGAGTGCTGTGGTGGGGCATGCAGAAGAGGTGTGTGGTGTGAGACGTGTGGGTATTGGTGTAAGAAAAGGAAGTGAAAGGTGGTGCGAGGAAGCAAGTAAGGCTGTGGCTGAAAAGAGACGTGCATATGAAGTGTGTCTGCAGAGGAAGGATGAGGTATCATATGAGAGGTATAAGGAAAAGAGGAATAGGGCGAGAAGGGCTGTGCTTGATGCTAAAGTGGCAGCAGATGAGAGGTGGGGTAGGCAGTTGACTGAGAATTTTCAACAGAATAAGCAAATGTTTTGGGAGGAGGTGAAAAGGGTGCAAAAGGGAGAGTCTGGGAAGGAAGAGTGGGTAAAAGCAGAGGATGAAGGGACGTTAAAACATGGATGTACTAAGGAAGAAATGGATAAAGTATTTTGAAAGATTGTTAATTGTAGAGGTGGAAAAGGGGGCTGAGATTATGGCAGATGTAAGGGTGCAAGGAATAAATGTGTTGGGAGAGTTGAATGATTCTTTGATCACGAAGGAGGAAGTGCAGTAAACGAGATGAATACAGGGAAAGCTGCAGTTATGGATGGGTGTGTTCTGGAATGCCTGAAGGGTGGTGGTTCAACTATTGTTAACTAGTTAGTAAGATTGTTGAATGTGTGCTTTGTGAAAGGTATGGTGCCAGTTGACTGGGCAAGTGCTTGTGTGGTCCCGTTGTATAAAGGAAAGGGTGATAAGTATGAATGTACTAGCTTTAGGGGTATAAGTCTGTTGAGTGTTGTAGGTAAGGTGTATGATAGAGTGTTAATTAAGAGGGTGAGAAAGGGTACAGAGGGAGTGATTGGTGATGAGCAGTGTGGCTTTAGGAAAGGGAGGGGATGGGTGGATCAGGTGTTTGCTGAGACATGTGTGTGAAAAGTATTTAGCGAAAAGCAAGGATGTGTTTTGGGCACTCATGAATTTAGAGAAAGCGTATGATAGAATTGATATGTAGGCTTTGTGGACTGTTTAAAGATTGTATGGACTTGATGGTAGGTTACTAAAAGGGGTGAAAAGTTTTTATGTAAACAGTAGAGCGTGTGTAAGAGTGGGAAATAATGTGAGTGATTCGTTTCCAGTGAGAGTGGGGTTGTGGCATGGATGTGTGATGTCGCCTTGGTTGTTTAATATTTATATAGATGGTGTTGTAAGAGAGGTAAATGCAAGAGTTTTAGGTGGATCTCTCAGTCTGGTGAATGTTGATGTTAGAGAGTGGAATCTGAAGCAGCTGCTGTTTGCAGATAATACAGCACCGGTGGCTGATTCAGAGGAGAGATTGAGACAATTGGTAGAGGAGTTTGGAATGGTGTGTGAAAGGAGGAAATTGAAAGTAAATGAGAATAAGAGTAAATTGATAAAGTATACGAGGTTGGTATATGGTAGAAGGATGAATGTATTTTTGAATGGCGAGTTGCTTGAGGAGGTAGAGTGTTTTAAGTATTTAGGGTCACATGTTGCTGTGGATGGAAGAATAGATGCAGAAGTGAAGTTTAGAATGAATGAAGTAGGAAAGGTGCTGGGAGGAATGAAGAAAGTGTTTAGATGTTGTTCGCTTAGAATCGATGTAAAGAGAAGGCTGAATGAGGGTGTTGTAGTACCGACTTCGTTATATGGGGCTGAAACATGGAATATGGTTGTAATAGAGAGGAAAAGTGTGAATGTAATGGAGATGGGGTGTCTGAGGAGTACAGTATGTGTGGAGTGACGCGTATGGATCAAGTGAGAAATGGTGATTTGCGAAGAACTGGAGTTGTTCGGAAGATGGCTGATCGAGTTGAGCAGAGGGTGTTGCGATGGTTTCAGCATATGGAGAGAATGGATAATGAGCGACTGGTGAAAAAGATACCGTAACTAGATCTGATGTGAGAGGTGTAAAGAGAGGAAGACCACGAATAGGATGGATGGACAATGTGAAGAGAGCGTTGGAGGTAAAGAGGGATGTCTGTTTAGCAAGGAAGAGTGGTTGTGCGTGACAGACATAAATGGAGAGAAATTGTGAATGAAATAAATGATGACGCAGACCTGAGGTGATATTCTCCCGCATTTGGTCTGATCAGCAAGGCAGATCAGGTGAGAGTAAGGGGATGGGTCTATTATGATGTGGCAGGGGTAAACAAGCTCTGCTGTCGGGCCCTGTTGCGGATATCACTGATTGTACTGTGCAGTTGACCCTCGTGCGGTGTGGTGCGGTGAGGATCAGTCTCTTCACCCCTTTGGGGCTATGATGCGAATGAACGTGTTTGAGTGGATGAGTAAATTGGGAGTGTGTCGTCCTGTCTCGGCTACCTCCCTTTCCTTGGGGGTAGCAGGCTAGGTATATAGATAGACAAAGGAATTGAGGAAAAAGAAGTGTGTGGTAATCATAGGGGCATTTGTCTTCTTAGTGTAATACGAAAAGTATATGGTAGGATAGTTATTGACAGAACTGGGGAAATAACAGGGGCATTAGATGGAGAAGAATAGGGAGGTTTTAGTAAGAGAAGAGGTTGTGTAGATCAGATATTCTTTCTTCGATCTTTAGTAGAAAAGTTTCCAGATGGAAAAAAGCTGAATGCGGCCTTCATGGATTTGGAGAAAGCAAATGACAGGGTGGATAGACAAGTATTGTAGAAAGTATTAAAAGTACAGTGTATGGAGTAAATGGTATGTTGTTGAATTTGGTGAAGAGTATGTATGAGGGTGCTGAGGCTGAAGTGCATGTAGATGGTGACCTGAGTTAATTTTTCTATTTGAAGGTTGGACTGAAAGAAGCATGTGTCATGTCTCCATGGTTGTTCAATCTATATATTGATATGGTTATAAAAGAGATACAAGGTAGGTCGGTGGATGTTGGAGCGGCCCTAATGAGAGACGGTTGCATTTGGAAACTCTATGTATTGTTGTTTGCAGATGATACTTTTTTGTTAAGTAAAGACGAAGGGGAGCTGTAAGGCTTGGTGGGTGAGTATGGGAAAGTGTGTAAGAAACGGAACCTAAAGGTGAATGTAGTGAGGAGCAAAGTTATGGTCTTCGAGAAAAATGAAGTCATTGAATGTAAAGTGAGGCTGGGTGAGAAGGAAATGGGAAATGTGGGTGCATTTAAGTACTTGAGTAGTATGATGAGTAAAGATGGAAATTTGGAGGATGAAGTGTTTGAAAGGGTACAAGAAGGAAGAAAGATTGCTGGTTCCTTAGAAGCAGTGATAAGAGACCGGGAAGTGAAAAAGTTACTGCATGACAGTATTGAGGTACCAATTCTAACATATGGAAGTGAACCTTAGACTTTGTTGGAAGGACACAAGTCAAAAGTGAGAACAGTGGAAATGAGTTATTTGAGAGGAGCGTGTGGAGGCACGTGTAGGGACAAACTGACAAATGATGAAGTGAAGGAGCATTGTTGAGTGGATGCGGATGTGATAGGAAGTGCTAGGAGAAACACACTGGGGTGCTTTGGCCATATGGAGAGGATGGAAAGTGAGAGACTGACGAGAAGAGTGTATGTGACTGAGGTAGAGGGGGGGGCGGGAGGGGGGAGGCCAAGGATGAGATGGCGGGATGGAGTGGAGAGGTATGTGGGAGAGGGTGTGTGAGGTGGGAGCAGGGCAATGAAATGGTGGTGACAGGGCAATATGGAAGCGACATTTTGTTTTTGACCACCCCTTATGGGATTAAGGCGTCTGGCAATATATATATATATATATATATATATATATATATATATATATATATATATATATATATATATATATATATATATATAAAGAAACTTGTGAAACATATTCTGTTTAACAAAGGAAACACCGAAGAATCTTTTCCTTTGTGGCATAATTTCCAGCTGACAACATCATATTCTCCAGGATGCCTTTTATACGTCTATAAAATTAGCATAGTTTGCATCACACAACAATAGAGTAAGATATGTAGACAAATAATTTTCAAAATTATAAGGCACATACTGTGGGTGAGAGGTTTCATTCAGATATCTCCAAGAAAACAAGAATATTTGTCGAAAAATACCTCGTATGCCAAAGCCTTACCAAGTGCCATATCAACGTGCTGACTAATCGAGTCTCACAGAGGCAATGTTGATTGTCATCTACATTACAAAGGCAAACCAGGACTTATTAGAACATTATTTTTTAAGTATTAAGAATCAAAAACTGGAAATTACTACAGTACAGATTGAATTATTAGTTAACACTGTTCCATTCATTGAAAATTATATCCTGTTCAAATAACTGACTTTATGACATATATATATATATATATATATATATATATATATATATATATATATATATATATACAACTGCAATACATTTATCATGGGAGAAGCGTTGTCCTAATATGAAGATAAATACCAACGTGATCAGGAACATCTTGACGTTTCAACAACTCATTTTCAAACATAGCTAGCATAACCATGTTTTGTTTGTATTTTTACCATAGACATGGTGTTTACTTTGGTTTTACTATATTTTCTCCAGGTTTGAAAATGACAAATGAGTTGTCAAAATTTTACTAATTTTTTAAAGATATTCCTGATCCGGTTGATGTTCTTTCTTTCTCTCTCTCTCTCTCCCTCTCTCTCTCTCTCTCTCTCTCTCTCTCTCTCTCTACACTATCTCTGCGCGCGTATATATATATATATATATATATATATATATATATATATATATATACTTACCTAGCATAGGTAGCCGAGACAGGACGACACACTCGCAATACACTCATCCGCTCAAACACTGTCACATTTTAGCCCCAAAGGTGAGAATGGACAGATCCTCACCACACCACACCACACGAGGGTCAACTGCACAGTGCAATCAGTGACATCCGCAGGATAGCCCGACAGCAGAGCTGGCTTACCCCTGCCACACATAATGGACCCATCCCCCTACCTGCACCTGTCCTAATCAGATGATCAGTCAAAAAGTGGGAGAATATCCTCTCAGGGCTGCGTCATCATTTATTCATTTACATTTTCTCTCCATTCATTTCTGTCATACATTCATTCTTTGCGCAACAGACATCTCTTTCGCATCCAACGCTCTCTTCACATTGTCCATCCTTCCTATTCGTGGTCTTCCTCTCAGCCTTACACCTCTCAAGTCAGATCTAGTTATCTTTTTCACCAGTTGCTCATTATCCATTCTCGTCATATGCTCAAACCATCGCAACACCCTCAGCTCAACTCAATCAGCCATCTCCCGCACAACTCCAGTTCTCCTTCGCACTTCATCATTTCTCACTCGATCCATACGCGTCACTCCACACGTACTCCCTAGACACCTCATCTCCATTATATTCAAACTTTCCTCTCTGCTACACCCCTATTCCATGTTTGAGCCCCATATAACGAGTCGATATCACAGCATCCTCATACAGCCATCTCTTTACATCCATTCTACAGTAAGCGAACAACATCTAAACACTTTTCTCATTCCTCCAAGCACCTTTCCTACTTCATTCATTCTAAACTTCACTTCTGCATCTCTTCTTCCATCCACAGCAACATGTGACCCTAAAACACTCTACCTCCTCAAGCAACTCACACCAACATCTTACACTTCATCATTTTACTCTTACTCTCATTTACGTTCAATTTTCGCCAGTCACACACCCTTCCAAACTCCTCTACCAACTGTCTCAATCTCTCACCTGAATCAGCCACCAGAGCAGTATCATTTCCAGGCACCAGCTGCTTCAGATTCCACTCTGTACTATCAACAGTCACCAGACTCAGACCTCCATCTAAAACTCTTGCAGTCACCTCCCTTACAACACCATCCATATAAATATTAAACAACCAAGGTGATATAACACATCCCTGCTGCAGCCCCACTCTCACGGGGAAACGAACCACTCACAGTATTTCCCACTCTTACACACGCTTTACTATTTACATAAAAACTTTTCACCCCTTTTAGTGACCTACCATCAAGTCCATACAATCTTAAAACAGTCCACGAAGCCTCCCTATCATTTTTATCATACGCTTTCTGTAAATCCATGAACGCCCTAAGCACATCCTTACTTTTCATACACCTGTCTCACAACAAACACCTGATCCACGCATCCCCTACCTCTCCTAAAGCCACCCTGCTCAACACCAATCAATCCCTCTGTACCCTTTCTATCTCATAATTAACACTCTACCACACACCTTACCTGCGACACTCAACAGACTTATACCACTAAAACTAGTTTCTTCATACTTATCACCCTTACTTTTATACAACGGGACCACACAAGCACTTGCACAGTCAATCGGCACCATACCTTACATAAAACACACATTCAACAATCTTACTAACCAGTCAACACCACCTTTTACACATTCCACAGCACACCCATCCATACCTGCAGCTATCCCTGTTTTCATCTCCTATGCTGCCTCCTGCACTTCCTCTATCGTAATCAGTGAATCATTCAACTCTTCCAACACATTTATTCCTTGCACTCTTCCTTCTGCCACAGTCTCAGCCTCCCTTTCCTCCTCTACATTTAAAAATTATTCAAGGTACTCTGCCCATCTTTTCCTTACTGCATCCATCTCAAGTAAAATCCTTCCATCCTCTGCTTTTACTCACTCTTCTTTCCCAGACTCTCCCTTTCGCACCCTATTCACCTCCTCCCAAAACATTTTTTTGTGTTGAAAATTCTCAGTCAACTGCCTACCCCACCTCTCATTTGCTGCCACTTTTGCATCACGCACAGCCCTTCTCGCCCGATTCCGCTTTTCCTTATACCTCTCATATGACACCTCATCCTTCCTCTGCACCCACACTTCATATGCACGTCTCATCTCAGCCACAGCCATACTTACTTCCTCGCACCACCACTCAGTTCCCTTTCTTACACCACCACCCACTCGTCTCACACCACACACCTCTTCCACATGTCTCACGACAGCACTCTTAGACAACTGCCATTCCTCCTCCACACTGCCATTCTCCTGCTCTTTCACTGCGTTCCAGTCATCTGTCAATTTTTCCTTATACACTATCATTTTCTCTCATTTTTCCAGCTTACTCACTTTCAAAACCTCTCTGCCACACCTAACTCTCATAGCTCTCACCCATGTCTTACCCACTCTTAACTTCCCCTCCACCAGGTAGTGGTCAGACATACCTTCACCCTCCCCTCTCAAAACTTTCACATCCAACAATCTTCCTATTACATTCCTGGAGGCAACCACATAGTCCATCAATGCTCTATCCACAACCCTTCCACCCTCCTGTCTCACTCAAGTGTTCTTATAATATCTTTCTTCTCAAACAAGGTACTTCCAATCACCACCTCTCGCGCAATGCACATCCCTATTATTCGTTCCCCATTCTTATTTCTTCCAGGCACACCATGTATACCAACTACACCTTCAACTGTTACATTTCTCACTCTAGCATTCAGAACTTCCATCATTACCACATTCACATTCGCTCCAAAACTCTGCAGACATTCATCAACACCATTCCAGAAAGACTCCCTCTTTTCTGCATCCCTTTCACTACCAGGCCTACATGCACTCACAATACCCACAACTCACGTTCAAATTTCGCTTTCACCCACATCAGTCTCGATGTCACCTCCTTCCATTCAATCACACACTGCTGCACTTCCGGGTTCACTAACAAGGCCACACCTTCTCTTGCCCTTCCTCTATTTACACCTGACAACCTTCCATTCACATTTCTAAACTTAGATTCACCTTCTTTCATCGTTTCACTCAAAGCTAACACATCCAACTGTTTTCTCACAAACATTCTCCCAATCTCCTCCCTTTTAGCCTCAATTGTACTACATCCACGCACATTCATAGACCCAATCTTCACGGTACGGGGATAACTCAATACTCCATCCCTTTTTAAGGCCTGTCTCTTTTCAGGGACTAAAATACAGAGGAGGGGGTCCCTGGTCCCCTCACTCCGCCCTTTTTAGTCGCCTTTTACAACTTGCAGGGAATATGGAGGCAGAATTCTTCCTAACACAATCTGTCTGCAGAGTAGTAGTACCACTCCATCATGCAGCCAGATTGTGTCCCCCCGCCACAGGGGATATATCTATCTATCTATCTATATCTATATCTATCTATCTATCTATATATATATATCTATATCTATCTATCTATCTATCTATATACATATATATATATATATATAGATAGATAGATAGATATATACAGTAATCACTCTAATATCCGGACGCCCAATAACCGAACATCCCCACTACCTGGACCTTATCGTCCTGGGATCCAATATTCCCAAAATGGTCCGAAAACCCAAAAAAATAAAAAAATAAAATTATTTTTTGCCGTCCGTAATTTGAACTTGCCGCGCACGCCACGGGAGAGCATTGTTTTGGTTCGTCATTCCTCCGACGTCCGATAGAGTGCCGCTGCATCCTCCCCACTTCCCGCCTATCTCTCACCGCGACTGGACCCACGCTGTTCGTAATGGCTGCCCACGTGCTCGCTTTTGTGGTGGTGCCGTACTTGCTGCAAGGCCTCCTGCAGCTCTTGGCCCTCCTCTTAGTGTGTGTGATGATGGCCCCGCCACCTGAGAAAAGAAAGAGAGTGGTGTTGACTCTGGAAAAGAAGAGGGAGATATTGGAGAAAGTTGATGCGGGTTGGTCTTCTTCACGCATTCTCCGCGAGTTTAACCTGGCCCGGTCGACTTTATTCGATATCAAACGTTCCCGAGACAAACTCATGCAGTACACGGCTGACTTCTTGTTGAGAAGCAAACACAACGTGGAAAGGAAGGTTATGTTTACCCCCAAGTTTGCAGAAATTGACCGATCCACGTTGGTTTGGTACCGACAGCAACGTGCAGCTGGTGTGATGGTATGTGGAACGGAGCTGAAGGCTGCTGCTGAGAAGTTTGCAAGGCTTCACGATGCCCTAGACTTCAAGGCATCCGAGGGTTGGCTCTTCGCGTTCAAGTTGCAACATGGCCTTACTAACCGTAAAGCACATGGCGAAGCATTGGACGCTAACGAGGATGGAGTTGACGAGTTTCGGCACAAGGTGAAAGGCTTGATCGACAGGGAGGGCCTCACTCTCGGTCAAGTCTATAACGCAGACGAAACTGGCCTATTCTATCGCTTGCTGCCAACGAACACTCTAGCCGAGGAGACGGAGAAGCGTGTACCTGGCCGCAAGCTTTCTAAGGAACGGATATCTGCTTTGTGTTGTGCCAGTGCTAACGGCGTGCACCGGCTTAAGCCCATTGTTGTTGGCCGTGCAAAGCAGCCTCGGTGCCTTTGTGGGGTGATGGATGTCCTTCCTGTCGTATGGTACCATTCTTTGAAAGCATGGTTCACAGCTGTGATTTTCAAAGACTGGTTTCACCGTCACTTCGTCAAGGAGGTCATCCAGTACCAGACGAAGACACTGGGAATCCCTCGCGACCAGGTAAAGGCTCTCCTTCTGCTCGACAATGCACCTGCCCACCTGTGAGACAAGGACTTGGTTGCTGAGAATGGCCGTATTAGGTGCATGTTTCTGCCACCTAATACGACTGCTCTCATTCAACCCATGGACCAAGGAGTGATCGTGGCAACAAAGCGCCTGTACCGTCGGAAGTTCCTGGACGAGGTGATGGTTGTTCTCGAGGACGAGGACGAGCGCAGGGAAGGACGTGACACTCGAGGCAAGCGGACTTTGGAAAACCTTCGCCGCTACAACATCAAGTCTGTGCTGTACAACTGGGCTAGTGCATGGAAGGAAGTCCCTGTGAAAACTCTTGAAAATGGTTGGTCTCGTCTGCTTCTCGGAACAGATGTGGAGTACGATTTTCTGGGCTTTGACGTGGATGACTTCCATGCACGGCTATGTACGCACGGCGACGTTGTTGATGTGGGCGATGTACGTGAGTGGTTGGACGACGACGAGGGCGATCCTGGGTATCAGACGTTGTCTGACATCGAGATCGCGTCTTCGGTTGCTGGTGTCAGTCCCGAACTTGAAGATTCCAACGACGAAGGCGATGATGATGCAGACTCCTCTCAGCAGGACACTACTCCAGCCATCCCCAAGCTGAGCGCACTCCGGGAACATCTAGAGTTCGTCCTAGACTACCTGGAACACCCGGACTGCGACAGGGAGATGGGGCCCTTGGGACTTGTGGAGGAAGTGCGTGCTTTCAGGCAGCGCATCATCAATCGCCAGAATCGTCGGTCCTTGCGTCAGTCAACGATTGACAGTTTTTTCAGGCCCGTGACCCCCGTTGTGCCAAGCCCTGGCTCCACTCCGTTGCCTCCCCAAGACAGGCCCTCATGCTCCGAGCCACAGCCCAGCACATCAGCTACATTGGAGTCACCGCTCGATGTGAGTTTGTGGCTTTCCTCAGAGTCTTCTGTAGTCGGTACACCATCACCACGACCCAGCGATGCACCCCTTGGTCGCCTGCCAGTGATACTCTTGGTCTCTGACAGTGAATAAACAGCAAGAACTTCTCCTCTAGACCACACGGGAATTTTGAGTGTTGTGCAGCGAAAAAAACAGTGTGTTGTGATAAGGTTTTCGAAATGAGAGAAAAGACTCAATGGAAACAAAATTTAACGTAACTAACCTTCTTTGTTTTGGCTTTGGAAAATAAAAAAAACTTGGGAAAAGTTAATGTGCAACACAAAACTTAAATGGAACATTATTTTGACTAAAGTGAACACTGTGAAGAGAACGGACTTCTGTGTGTTATTGACTAAGTTCAGTGCAAGACTTCAGGAAGAGTGTACTGCAAATGCTTCAGGAAATCGTTCTTACTGTCAGAGTCCGAGAGGAGGCGGTTATTCATCGAGGTGGCCAGGGACTTGCTGTAAGTAGCCAGAATGTTTCATATTGTACTTTTTTCCATACTATACTTACCAGAATGTTTCATACTGTACTTTTTTCCATACTATACTTACCTCATGCATGTGCAGTAGGAATGTGTTTTTCAGAGTTAGGCTAGGTTAGGGTCCATAAGTACCAGAATGTTTATTAATGTATGAACATACTTCTAAACCCTCATTTTATGTTTCTTTTGCATTTATTTCAGTCATTTATGTGTCTTATTGGTGTGATTTGGGTGTTAAATAGGTGCTATGCATGTCCAGAGGGAGTTGTATAGGTGTTTCTCTGGTTAGGGTCCATAAGTACAAGTCCATAAGCTGGGGCCCAATATCCGGACGAAACCAATAACCGAACCTATGGATGGCTCTATTAATCCGGATATTGGAGTGATTACTGTATATATATATATATATATATATATATATATATATATATATATATATATACAGAGAGAGAGAGAGACAGACAGACAGGCAGACAGATAGAGACAGAGAGAACATAAGAACATAAGAGAGGACAACTGCAGTAGGCCGGTTGGCCCATGCTAAGCAGCTCCCAGAAGATTAACTGAACCACTAGAATGAGATAAGGATAACAAAGAAGAAGGCTCTCCCCTGCCTTCTGAACCCTTCAGTCAATGCCAGCAGGAAAAAGTCAGAAAGAACACCATGTAGTATAGAAAACTGGCTTGGGCATTTAACATTAAAGTGTGTAACTGAAAAGGAAAAAGAATGAATTAGTATTCGTTTATATATTTTGTTTCTATACCCACCCCTTATTTGTCATATGTGTAATACCTGCGTGGCGGGGTAAGCTGGACACCACCACCCCAGGAGGAGAGTATGGGGCGTCGATACCCACCCCAGCAGGAGATGACAGGGAGGCTGGCTCACCTGTCATACCTTCCAGGCAAGAGCATCTTATCTCCCTCTGGCCCTGATGCCCCTCTTCTCTGCAGCCAGACCACCCGAGAGTGTGCAGGAAAAGTACACTACACTCAGGCAGAGGGAATGCTCACCAGAATCGGGGACGGACTAGCAGTGGCAAGATCCCAAGCAGACCCTTGAACGCCAAGTCCCCTGGATCAGCCTCCTTTCTAACAGAGGATTTAGGAGGAGCCTCAAGGGCTGCCATTCTCCCAAAGGAGCAGTGGCACAGTATCACCCCTCAGGGACACTGTGGGTGGAAGGACTGTCGGTTTGGCACCCTCTGCCAACCACCTTCAGGAGCCAGCACGTTGACACGTCCACCAGACGACCCTCGCCGGCATTGCCAAGGAGGAAGGCGAGCCCTGGGGTATTCTCTGCCAGAGGTACCACGTGGGACGAAACATCGCCATCCCCCAGTGCTGTCTCCGGGACAGTGGTCCCAGACCCTATGGCCAGAGTGCAGCCTTCGTTGGAGCTGTGGCAATAGCCGGGCATATCTATCAGGTGCCTTCTCCCCACCGCCAAGACTACGGCCGGAGTGCAGCCGCTGTCAGAGCTGTGGCAATAGCTGGGTGTATCTATCAGGTGCCTTCTCCCACCTGCCAAGACTACGGCCGGAGTGCAGCCTCCATCGGAGCTGTGGCAAGAGCCGGGCATATCCATTTAGTGCCTTCTCCCCACCCCCAAGACTACGGCTGGAGTGCTGCCTCCATCGGAGCTGTGACAATAGCTGGGCATATCCATCGGGCGCCTTCTCCCACCTGCCAAGACTACGGCCGGAGTGTAGCCTCCATCGGAGCTGTGGCAATAGCCGTGCATGTCTATCAGGTGCCTTCTCCCCACCACCAAGACTACGGCCGGAGTGCAGCCTCTGTCGAAGTTGTGGCAATAGCCGGGTGTATCCATCAGGTGCCTTCTCCCTGCTGCCAGGGTCTGCAGTGCCCAGAGAAGCTTTCCCCGACTTCTCTTGCCCTCCTGTCCCCCGTGGGAGCCCAGGCAGTGCCCAACGGGGCTGCCTGAGAGAGGGAGAGTCCCTTGGATCTTCCCCATCTAGCCTGGACCGAAGTTCCGTCAGGGCCTCCCCGCCCCACGACGTAGGAGAGCCGGCCACCGGCTGCTCTCCCTCCGCCCGTCCCCAGGCTCCTGCAGAGGAAGGTTCCTCTTGCCCCGACCTCCACTTCAGTGGCAGAATAAGGTGCCCCTCTCCACGCCCCTCTACACGAGAGGGCGATTTCTGCGCCGTTTTCAGGGACCCCACTAGAGACCAGAGCGGGCATGATGTCCCTGGGGCCCAGTGTCCTGTCCCTGCTGCCCCAGGTGTTGTCGGGCTCCTCCAGGAAGAGAGGCCGCAGCTCACCCCTGCCGGCCCCCTCCCGACTGCAAGACCACAGCCCCTGGAGTCAGCAGGCCTCCCCAGGTGCCTGCTGCAGTAGCCGAGGCTCCCTCAGTGACGGTGGCCACAGACCCTCCCTGATGGCCGCATCTGCAGGACATGGCGGCAGCACACCCCAGGCACTGCCCTCCCCACACCCAACCCCAGCCTTAGGCCTCCCCAGTTCCTCTCCTAGGACCCAGCAGCACGCCTTCTGGCTCTCTTCAGCCCTATCCTGGAGAGCCCTGCCTCCTGCTGGGCCATAGCGGCTAGGGAGCCGCCCAACACACCACCCATCCAATCCTCCAGGACTTGTGGCGACCACATGGACCAATCTTCCCTGCATTACTCAATGGGCAGCCCACCTCCCATGCCCGGCCGACATTTGAAGCTCCTTGCGTAGGCCCTCCCACCACATGGTCTGTGCCCTCCACTCCACCAGAATCGTGAGTACTAGATCCTATGATTGTGCACCCCAAGTGTTGTTGAACCCCCCCCAGTGAACCAGACTCTGTGATTTCCCCCCCCCATACCGTGGTGCCTCTCCCCCAGTGTTGATCAACCCCACCCCAGTGCTCTATCCCTTCTCTCCCCTCCAACCCCAGCAGCCACAATGTTATCCTCCTTTAGTGTGGCATAGTGATATCTACTACTTGTGATCTTGTGCATGGAGTGTTTGACACCCACACACGGTTCGGTTCCCCGACAGTGAGAACCCTCCCCCAGTTTCGCCCCACAGGACATCATATGTCATTGTAACCCTCCCCAGTGCATTCTCTCCCCCCCGAGGTCCCCTCATCCCTGTCCCGACGTGAACAGCCACACCCTAGACTCATTAATATCCTTCCCTCCCCCCCCCCTTTCTTGCCAGTGCAGGACATTATATACTTTCGTTGTATATAATGTGTACATAGCCTAAGATTAGCTAGGGTATCGTCCATGTCACGCAGATGCATTGTACTGGCTAGGAATCCATCTGTCACACAAATACCTAGACTTAAGGGCTTGAATATACATTGTCGTCCACGTCACGCACGTCATATTGGGTATACTGTACTATATTGTCCATGTTTGCTGAACATAATGTACCTGGTACTTGACATATTTGTGAAATATTGTCTGTGACACTGTGTGGACATTACATTAGGAAGGTGTAACTCCATGTACAGGTCAGACTTGCTGAACTAGGTGGAAAGCGATTGTTGTAAAAACTATTTTGAGTCATTGTAAGTTCCTCAGTTTTGCTCATAGAACGGTGTGTGTATTTGTCTTTTAGTAATATAAAGTGTGTCTTTTGACCAGCAGTGTTTCTGTTTTCCTTCCTTGCCAGTACTGACCCGGTCGGGAACAAAGAACCCAGAACCGAAATGTGTCTGTGACCGAGGAGTCGGGACTCAGAACACGCTGCATAACAATATGTTTATCTAGCCTATGCTTAAAACCCTCAATGGAAGAGGCAACAACTACTTTATATGGTAGCTTCATCTACTACTCTATTACCAAACCAAATTCTACCTATTTCCTTACCGAAACGGAATTCTTGTAGTTTGAAACCATTACTTCTAGTTCTATCCTGTATGCTCACTTTAAGTACCTGGCTAATATCTCCCTTGTTTATTCCCTACATCCACTTAAACACCTCAATTAAGTTTCCCCTTACTCTAAGCCTCACTACTGAATGCAGGCCTAGTCATGTATCATTTTTGTCATTCAACTCTGTAGATTTTCTAACGAATTAATACCCATTCTATAGTCAGGACAACAAAGTTGTACGGCGTAGTCTAAATGTGGCCTTATTAATGCTTGATAAAGTTGCAGTATCACTTTTGATGACGTACTGCTCACGTTTGTCGAAATAAATCCTAGGACCCTATTTTGCTTTATTTCTCGTATTAATACACTGTTGCGTGGGTTTGAGGTCTTTACTAACCATAACTCCTAGATCTCTCTCGCTTTCCAATTTACTAATTTTTGTCTTATCTAAGCTGTATTTAATAGCTCCAATGGTCTTCCTTACATTAAGTACTTTACATTTTTCAACGTTAAATTCCATTTGCCAAGTTTTAGACCATTTGGACTGTATATGGAGGTCCTTTTGTAAGTTATGGCACTTGTCAGTCGAGTTAATGATACTCGCTATTTGTGTATCGTCGGCTATTTGGCTGAGACTGCTAGTGATTCATACTGTAAGTCTAGATCATATATATATATATATATATATATATATATATATATATATATATATATATATATATATATAATAAATAATAAGGGACCGAGTACTAAACCCTGTGGTACACCGCTAGTTACTAATCCCAGTCTGACTTAGTTCTACTGTATTTGTTTGTGTTCTCTATTTTCGTCCTACAAGCCAGAATTCTATCCATTTTAAGATATCGCCGTCTATACCGTGGTTCGAATCTTTCTAACTAACCTTTCGTCTGGGACCCTATCAAAAGCTTTACTAATGTCCAGATATATAATATCGTAAGCTTTATCGCTGTCCACTGCTTCACAGACCTCCGAGAAGAACGACAACAAGTTTGTGAGAAAGGATCGTCCTTGCCTGAATCCGTGCTGACTTTCATTTATTAGATTAAATCTTTCTAAGTGTTCTCTAATCTTATTTGCTAAAATTAACTCTAGCATTTTTCCTGCTGTCGACATATTGAACGATAATATGATGCAGCTGCTTTATCACCGTTTTTACAAATTGGCACTACGTTTGCGGTCTTCCACGCTTCTGAAACTTCTACTGAAATTAAAGTCATTAAATAACGTTAAAAGTGACTGATATAATTCTTCATTGGTTTCTCTTAAAACTTTTGTATATATATTGGTTGGAACTGGCGATTTTTGAGGTTATAACTTATTAATTTCTTTCAGTTCGTCCTCCTTACTAATGGTTATTTTATTAAGAATATTTTCCGTATTATCATCGTAAATATTTGCTGCTGGAGGGACGAGGTCTAGATTTTCCTTGGTAAATACTAATATGAAATAATTATTTAGGATTGGGCACATTTTTATCTTCACTGGTAATGTCACCTGACTGTTTTGAGAGGTCCTCTTATATTTTTATTTTACGTAGGGTACATTTGATAAAAACCTTTGGGGTTTTCTTTCGATTCATTAGGAACCATAATTTCAAAACTTCTCTTTGTTTTCCGTACCTCGCCCTTTACTTTTCTGTTCACAATTGCGTACCGGTGACGTAAGTGTTCCTCTCCACGTTTTATTTTTCTGTGTTCTTTGCCTTAGGCCTATGAGAAATTTTAATCTGTTGTTTAACCATCTTGGTTCTGAATTATTCATTCTAAACGGTTTTGAAGGGATATATCTATCTTGGCCTCCGTGTATTATATTTACTAACTCATTATATTTCTCACTGGCCGAACGGTTGATTGGTAGGCTACTGGACCTGAGTTAATGTCCGTCACCTGAAGTACACTCCCACTTATGACCTGACCTTCCCAAGAGCTTGGTACACATTCCCACCTGTTTCCTGCCCCTCACCTATGACCTGGGGTTCCCTACTGACCTGGCTATCCCTAAAGTAACTAGTCCTCCTATGGAATACCATTCGAAAATAAGCTCTTAATCCATCAAAACCTCCTAGACAAACATTAGGAATGGTGGAGGGATTTTTAGTACAACAGAGGTCCCAAATAAATTTGAACTTATTTTCTTCTTTATTGCTATTATCAAGTCATCAACCAACGTCTATATCACTATTGACAATTTCTTTATTAGCTAAAACTGAAATTAATCTATTATATTATTACCTCTGTTGGGATCCCTGATAAGCTGATAAAAGAAATTATCCTGTATTACCTCTAGAAAGTCCTCTGACTCTGCATTCCCTGTCTGATTTCGCCAATCAATCCTTGGCAGATTAAGATCCCGTACAATTGTTACTAAGCTGGACTGTGATGCCTTCCTAATTTCCTCTCAAAGGTATTTACTACCTGCTCTACTTAATTTTGGAGATCTGTAAATAGCTCCTAAGACAAATTTCTCCCTGTTGTTACTAATGTTAACCCAGATACTTTCCATGTCTCTATTTACTTGAATCTGGATTATGGTAACAATTTAACCAGCCCCATCCCGATCACTTTTCCACCACTGACTCCCCCCAATCCCAACCATTTTTGGATTTTTTTTTTTTTTGCCTCAAACCTCCGCTTTTGGTGAGAAACATCGAAAATTCATAGAGAAATCGCTCACCCGAGGTTTAAAATACTCGATACAGGTTGGAGTACCTCCTTACCTTACTGGGTTTCTAACAGGCTGGCACCAAAGAAAACGAGTTCTATAGGAGGATAACTATTTCACACCACTCATAAACGGTATTTATTTATCTACTTGGTACGAATTTATATGTAGTACGAGAGTATATTGGTTTTTCAAGCAGTAATATAGGCATTATAAGCATTGTTTCACTCACTAACTCATCACCATACCTGACCTTTTTTTGCCACATTACCTGATCATCATTTCTGACTTTCTTCCTCTAATGCTATGTAAAGTTTGTCCTCCACATTGTCAATGATTGGGGAATCACTCTGGCCCTGAATTTCGTACCATGGCATGACATGGCTTTACTGGCCAGGTCACTGATAACAGGTGAATTGCTGAGACAATGGCATGCAGGAGGGGGGAGGAGGTCATGCTGATAAGGCATTGTCTCTGCCTGGCATCTTGTAGAGGAAGGTGTCACGTGTATACGTACCAAAAATCACTCGTGAAAATTGAAAATTGTGCAAATTAGGGACCTTGCAATTGATTCGCGTTTATGTACGTCAATGGGATTGGCAGTGACAAAATGTGTGGACTTTAAAGAACGTCGACAGGATGCCGCGGGTTAATGAATCCTTTACATAAACAGCTACCCTGCCTCTCTTCTCAGATGGTTTGACACAAAAATAGTATAGCCCTTTATCTGATATTCTGCAAAAAATTTTAGAGTGTCAATATGCATCCAAGTTTTAGTAATAATGGCAATGTCTATTTTCTCAGTACAAATTAATGCCCTCAGTTCATCCATTTTTTTTTTATGTAAATCCCTGCTGTTTGTGTATACACCATCGGCTTATGATGAGTAGTTTTATCTCTACCTTGGGACTTACTATTTTTTATTTTGTTACTAACTAGGAAACACTTTACTAATATAATAATTTTTTGTACTATCACTTATCACCCCTCTATCATTGCTTGTTCTGTCCTCTATCATCACCTGCTCATTTTGAGGTGCCTGAGTGGATGTATCTACACTAATGGTTTAACTGTTGTTCTTACTTCTGCAAGTCTTGATGCATCTATCCAAACCTGGTGATAATGATTTCTGAGTGTAGTTGCTGTGATTTCCAGTACATCTAATTCTGAGCCTCAAAAAAAAAAAAAAACACTCTACTATCCATTTCAGACCCTATGAGGCATCGTTTTTCACAAATATGTTCTAAACAAACAGTTGGATCAATATGACATTTTGGCACAGCTTGTTTGACACCATCCCCTAATTTATGGCACTAAAGTGCATTGCCAAGTGTCATTCATTAAGGAGTTTACTCTTGGCTTTGAAGGCGAAGCTGGCAAGAGCTGAGTAGACATTCGAACAGGGGAATGTTTTACGTGACGTAGTTGTGACGTGTATCACTCCACCACCTCTCCCTCCACTCCCGTCTTCCCCTCCCTCCCTCCTTGCCTTTCTCCTACCCCGTATCCCCGCCTTCCCCCTCGTGCTCCCATCCTCCTTCTATCCTTTCTTCTCTCTGTCTGTCTGTCTCTCTGTCTCTCTCTCTCACTCTCTCTCTCTCTCTCTCTCTCTCTCTCTCTCTCTCACTGCATTGTGCATGAGACATGAAGCCATGCACATGTTACTTGTCTATAATGGCAGATAACTCAAAAGTATATGCTACGTATGGTAGTTTTTTTTTTTTTCTGCAAACGGTAGTGATTGCTGTTCCAGCATAACTGGCTGTTGCATAAGTGCTGTATGAGGTCTGTTGGGTAAATATATAACCATTGAAGGTTGTATATGACCCTCTTTCCCACAGGCTACGTTGTGTGTATAATGGAATGAGGTAGCTAAGGCTTGATCATTGATAGGATATTGGGTAGATGTCGGAAAGGAATCCGGGTGGAAATGGAGCAGGGATTCAAGAGCAGAGTAAGAATGTAAAACGAAATTCAAAGAAGTACATAAATAAATTACTTCTGACGTTAGGAAGACAGTGTCATACAATCAACGTTCTTGTAGACATGTGTTAAAAAGTCACTGCAGACAAAGATAGAAAGAGGATATACAGTATGATGGGTAGAGTATTAATGCAAGTAATCTAGCATATATGATATTATAATCTTCATCATTATCGAGAAACAGCTCATCCTCGTCATCGCTGTCAATGGTGATGCGGACAGGGTCCACACCTTCATGTATGTTGTCAGAAGATAAATACTCGTTTTCGAAGGCTCTGGCTCGTCATACTGCACCTGCCCACACCTCCTTGGTTGCACAAAGTTTAGCTACTTCTAGCCTGACCTGTAGACCTGCCTGGGTGAACTGCTGCAAAGGGGAGCGCACATACCGCTTCATGCAGTCCCACACCTGCTCGATGGCGTTAAGCTCTGGATGCGCAGGAGGCAGTCGGACGACTTCATGATCCCATTCACGGATGATATTGTCATCCGTGTACCGTGGAATCGGCCAGTTCTTCTTGCAGAGTTGCAGAAGCTCGGGACGTGTGGCGTGTGGTGGGAAGGGGATCTTGCGGCGCTCCAGCCATTTCACCAGCTCCGCTTTGTTGGTGGTCGTGGTGGGGCAGCGACTCTCCTCTGCCAACTGGCTGTGGTAGGGCGCATTATCAAACACCAGCACCGATGGCTCAGCCAGCACCGGTAGGAGCTGTGACATGACCCAGTGGAGGAAACAGGTTGCTGTTCATTTCCCCGTGGTAGTCGCCGGTTTTGTTTTTTTGCAGGGAAGCACAAAAATGTGTCATTAACGAAACTGTCGACTGTGCCACCTGGTACTACCAAAAATTGCTCCCCTTCCCCAGGTGGCACCGACGGCTGTAGGTGGCACTAGTTGCAGGCTGGGATACGTCTACCCACTCCTTGTTGTGCTGCATGCGGGTGGTGAACCACGTCTCGTCCACGTACACCACCTGTCTTCCCTCCTTCCGATGTCACTGGAGTGCTCATAGAGCATCAACACAGCGGCACACAACATCCAACGACTGCTTCCACACATACATTTTCCGCTGTGACATCCTGTAGCGGAACCCCACGTTGTGCAGCACTTGCCACATAGCCGTCTCTGAGATTTTCCTCGGAATAATACCAGCCATCTTTAAATCTTCTGTCAGAGTGCCAATAGTAAAGGTATCCTTGGCTGCAAACTTGGCATGAATATGGCGGCGAATGGCACCAACAGTGAAATTGTCAAAGACAGGAGGTGTGGCAGGGGGTGTCGGGGAGTCTGGCGGTGTTACGGGGGGAGTGGCTGTCCCAGGTTGTGTATCTGGGTGAGAACCCGTGCTGCGCTGCACCATCAACCGCACTGCTTTTACAGTCATTCCCATGGCCTCTGCAACATGATCATAAGGCCTGTGTGGGAAAGCCAAATCTGGAGAGTAGATAAAATGCTTCAAAATATAATATTTAACGAGTTTTGATATCGGTATCATGATCAAAATAATTTTCCCTTTTATTGTCATAGATAGCAGTGAAAGATACTGACTTTTATCTGTAACTACGAAATATAACTATGATTAATTACTTACCTATTCAGACTAATCCTCATTTTCTTAGCGCTTTTCTCTTGGTTAAAGACATGGAAGAGTCGAAACGTAATTACTTCTTTGCACCCCCGCGGACATAGTAGCATGTTGGCCATGACTGACAGCGATGAAGCACACCATCCTCCACAGCATGTGGCTATACACCTCTGGCCGCATGCCCGTGAGTTACCACGTTAAATTTTTCACCTACCAAACGCCATATAACGGTCAAACAAGGTAGAACAACGATCACGATCGTTTGCATAAACGATCCTACCATACCCGGCATATACTTTTGGGTTATCTGCCATTATAGACAAGAAATATTTGCATCGCTTAATATCTCATGTACAATGCAGTGAGAGAGAGAGAGGGTGAGAGAGAGAGAGACAAAGAGACAGAGAGAGAGAAGAAAGGATAGAAGAAGGATGGGAGCACGAGGGGGAAGGCGGAGATAAGGAGTAGGAGGAAGGCAAGGAGGGAGGAAGGGGAAGACGGGAGTGGAGGGAGAGGTGGTGTAGTGATATACGTCACAACTACGTCACGTAAAACCTTCCCCTGTCCGAATGTCTACTCGGCTCTTGCCAGCTTCCCCTTCAAAGCCAAGAGTAAACTCCTTAATGAAACATACTTGGCAATGCACTGTAGTGCCATAAATTAGGAAACGGTGTCAAACAAGCTGTGCCAAAATGCCATATTGATCCAACTGTTTGTTTAGAATATTTTTGTGAAAAACGATGCCTCATATGGTCTGAAATGGATTGTAACTCCCTACTTATCATTTCACCTAAAACAGTAACTCCCTGCCTACTAAGATGAGTTCCATCCCAATTATACATAGCACTTCGTCCATAAAACTGGTCCCAGCTGTCTTTGAAAGGTATTGCATTATATCTGCAATACCATTAAAGGTGGCAATTAAAACCTATTGCCCTGTTCAACCATTCCTCCCAGGCCGCCTCCTAGGCAAAACGCCGAGTACCACAGGGGTCCCTCCCCTCTCCCTCCAACACAACATTGTACTGCTGTCAAGTACCTCACTCTTCAGCCTACCAATACCATTGGCTCCTACACTGAGGTACACAGTGGATTTGTCTTCACTGCCCTTCACGATATTTGAATTTTTTTTCTATCACGTTACCCACCCTGGCCCCTGGAAGACACACATGTGTAGTGAGTGGAGTATACATTGCTCTGTTTAGATATCTTACCTCGGAGTCTCCAACAATAAGAAAAATTTTCTTACCTTTCTGGATCTCAGTATATTTACCTGTATGGGAAGTTCTGTCGCCGTTCTCCTCCTCTACCTCCCTCTCTGCCTTCCCTTCACATTCGTCACGTAACGTCTCGAATGCATTTGTGGTTTTTATATCCACTTGCTTGTTAAGGGAGAACTTTGTTGCACCCTTGTGAACAAGTGTCCAACCTTCAGCCTTTTTCTCTCTCTCCTCCAACATCTCCAACAGTGCCCTCATTTGTGACTTCTGCCTGAGAATCTGTACCTCCCGCTTCAGTTTGGGAAGTTCTTCCTTTAACTCAAGGTAGTCCTTCTCAAAACTTGCAGGGGGACACAACTCTGTAAAGGAAGCCATCACGCACAAGAGAGAGAGAGAGAGAGAGAGAGAGAGAGAGAGAGAGAGTCATTATTTCATTACAGATTCTAGAGATCGTCTGTGGGAATCGGTACCGATGATTGGTTCAGTGTTGGAAACTTGGCTACAAGGCAGTTGTTTTCCATTGCTGCTCACGGACAGCTTAGCAGCAAATAGCACCATAAAGGTATTTGGAAAGAATACGTTAATGGATGTTAAAAAAGGCTCCATAACTGGATGAGATCATTACTTTGATAGATCAGTTCACTACCACAGCGATGGTCTCACAGATAGAATTAAGTTTTAACACTGAAAGTTTCCTTTAGTACTCAGTAATACACAGAAAACAATTTATTCTTTTATCAAAGACATTACTGTACTGTAATAAATACCTTGATAATTAGGAAGGAGGTAAAGAGAGTTAGACTGAGTGATGAAGAAGAAAGTAGGGGAATGGAAGGTAAATATGACTGATTGCTAGTGGTGAAAAGAAAGAAAGTGAACAGATTGAGAGAACACTTTAAGGAATTGTTAAACACAGGCTATAAAACTTGAGCGACTATAAGTGGCTGGGGAGTAGCTGGGATGAGGAGCGAGATAACGGAGGAAGTAATCAGTAGGATGGAAGTAGTAGAAGTAATGAAGAAAGTCAAAACTGGGAAACCCCAGAAAGTGTGTGGTGAAATGCGGAAGCATGGGGGAGAGATTTTAGTGAAGTGGATATGGAAGGTGTCCAGACTGACGTGGTAGGAAGGTAGAGTCCTGGAGGATTGGAAGTCAGGAACAATTATTCCCCTCTATAAAGGAAAGGGGGGCAGAGAAGTGTGTGGTAATCATAGTGACATTTGTCTTCTAGGCGTAATAGGAAAATTATATGGTAGTATACTTATTGGCCGAGTTAGAAAAATAACAGAGGAATGAGTTAGAGAAGAACAGAGAGGTTTTAGGAGATTAGGTTAAGTACTGTAAATCAGACATTCGTCCTAAGATCTTCAGTGGAAAAGTTTCTGTAAAGAGAAACAAGTTGTATATGACCTTCATGGATCTGGAGAAAGCATAAGGCTGAGTGGATAGACTAGGAATGTGGAAAATATTAAGAATATATGGAGTCATTGGGAAGCTGTTGAATGCCGTGAAGAGTATGTATGAGGGCGCTAAGGCTGCAATATGTGTGGAACGTGAACTGAGTATACTTTTTCTCTGAATGTTGTATTAAAACAAAGATTTATCATGTATCCATGGTAGTTCAATCTGTGTAGATGGAGTTATAAAAGAGATACAAGTTAGGGCAGTGGATATTGGAGAGGTCCTAATGAGAGAGGGCAGCGTTTGGAAACTTCCTGTTCTATTATTTGGAGATAACACTGTATTGTTAAAAGCAGACGAAGGGGAATTACAAGGCTTGGTGACTGAGCCTAGGAGAAACGGAATCTAAAGGTGAATGCTGGGAAGAGTATATTTGTGGTCTTCTAAAGAAATAAAGTCACTGAATGCACAGTGAGGCTGGATGATATAGAAATGGAAAATGTGAGTTTGTTTAAGTACTTAGGTAGCGTGATAAGTACGGATGGAAATTTAGGAGATGAAGTCCATGAAAATGTACAACAGGGAAGGAAGATCCCTGATTCCTAGAAAGCAGTGATATGGAGTAGGAAAGTGAGCATGAAGGTAAAAATGCCTCTGTAAGACAGGATTGTGATATCAACTCTAACGCATGGAAGTGAAACTTGAAACTTGTTGGAATGGCGCAAGTCAAGAGTGAGAGCAGTGGAAATGAGTTACCTGAGAGGAGCATGTGGAGTTACATGGAAAGACAGACTGACTAATGAGAAAGTGAAGGAACATTGTGGTGTGGATGTGGATGTGATAAAAAGATTTAGGAGAAATACAAGGAGGTGGTTTGCCCATGTGGAAAAGATGGGGAGCGAGAACCTGACGAGGAGAGTGTATGTGAGTGAGGTGGAGGGGGGAAGAGGGAGGGGGAGACCAAGGATGAGATGGAGGGATGGAGTGGAGAGGTATGAGAGAGGAGGTTAGAGCTGGGGAAAGGCAGCAAAATGGCCTGGGACAGAGCAACAGGGACCAATTTGTTTATTGTCTTCCCTTGCGGGATCGAGACGTCTGGCTATAGAGAGAAAGATAGATAGTTAATAAGAGATTTTAAAGTAATAATACACTTTCCTCGCCAGCTTGTTAACCCTATGTTAACCCTATGAAAACTAATTTACTCTGCATAATTATATGCCACTTTTTATCAGAGTATTGGTAATGTTGGAGCTGCACGGGGTGTGGGTATGTTCGAGGTGGGTGTGGACAGCCAAGACACTAACGTGACGCAGGCACAGCTCTCCCTGGTGGTCAGCCAGGCTCGTCGGGTAGGTCACTTACATTTTTGCTCAGCTGGGAAGGTCACTGTAACACTTCTGTTGTGACGGGTAGGTCACCCTCATATAACTCTTGAGGCAGTCAGTTATTCTCTCATTACTACTGAGGTGGGTTCGCCACTCTCACATTACTGCTTAGGAGGGTAGTTCACTCTCACATTACTGAGGAGGCAGGTAGGTTATTCTCACATTACTGGTGAGGCATATAGGTCAATTTCACATTACTGCAGAGGCGGGTAGGTCACTCTTACTTCACTGCTGAGGTGGGTAGGTTATTCTTAAGTTAATGCTAAGGTGGGTTGGTCAGCCTCATTACTGCTGGGGCAGGTACGTCACACAGCTAACTTGTATATGGTGACGTCAGCAGCTGCGGCAGGTGTCGTGGTGCGTGATGGTGGTGGTGGTGAGTGACGACCCAGCCTTCCTCACTGCCTTCGCCGATTGGTCCCTCAATGGCCGCCTCCTGGTGTGGTCGACGAGGCTCCTGGTGGTCACTCGCCTGCTCAGGAAAGACCTTGGGGCTCTACTCGTTTCCCACTGGACATTTTCCATGATGAACACCTTGGTTGTAAATGATGAAACCTCAGCATCTGACAAACAGTAAGTTATTCAGCAACCAAGAACGTACCTCTAATGCCAAAATTTCAATTTGTAGTTGTTTTGTAGGATGCCACGTATTTGGAAGTGGCGTATGCTTACCTTTTTTTTTTTTTTTTTTTTAATTTGCCATAAAAATAAAATTGATTAAATCCTTTGTCAAGGTTATACCAATATTGACCTTGTGTATTACACCTTTCCTTCTTCAACTCTTAAACATTCTAATATTTTTTAATCATTCGTCTTAGCTCACACAACCCATTTTAGCTTCCTGTGGCTCACAAAGAGTTTCTGTTCAAAATGTTAAATAAATTGCCAGCGCTATCAGTCTTACATTATCAATCTACAATAAGTGTAGAACTCCCTAAACAGGGCTTCAGTCACCATCGGTTAAAATCCTGTTCATCATTATATCTCCAACAGCTTCAGAATGTAGTTACCCTAGTATTATGCTCACGTCAGTCTTAACCCCTAAACCTTGGGGAACTACAAGCCTAGCAGTTCTCGTATGCATTTTTTCCTTGAAAGTAGGCTTTTTCAACTAGTCATAGCTGCATAATGCAGTTAAAGACCAGATTATTCATCTGTCCATCATCTTTCCTTTGAAAATGTCCACAGGTCGGCTCTAGGTGGATGCACTGTAAAGATAGGAGGTGATGAATGTAGTTAATTTAGTGAGTCACAAAAGGATGTGTTCGGACGGGGGCGAGTTGGTAGTTACAGCCCACAGCCCACGACCCAGCATGGGGCAAACAGAGATTCCGTGCTCGCATAAACTCATGCTCCCCCTTGCCCCACTTGTCCTTGACACTTCTCTCCACTGCCCCCGGCCACTGCCACATGAACGAATCATCATCCCTTGTAAGTTTGGCTAACTCAGTTTATTTGCCTCATTTTTTCGTTTATTCAGAGTGACAATGTGTATTACAGTGTGTTGGAAGGGAAAGAGAAAACAAATTCCAAGGTTTATTATACAAGACTTGCCATTACAACTACCTTTACTTGCTCTGCGAGTACGTTTTCTGTGTAGCATAAGATCACTTAGGCTATCCCTGTGGTCATGTCCATTTCTAACACACGTTTTTTTTTTTTTCTAAAGCACTTAGTTGGCTAAGTTCTTGCTGCAAGAGAGGAACTGCACACAAAAAATACTAGTTTACTATCACAACAAACCCAGTTTCCATGTATGATGCGCTATATTGCAGCAGTACCTTTCTTAATGCAAGATAAAAAAAACACTACAAGCCAGCAAATTGCTTCCTCTAAGCAAAAATAAATACACGATAATAGATTCCCAAATTAAAGATCTGTTAAAGATGCTTGGACACACTGTGTTTAAAAGACTGGAGGTCATAGGCAGTAGGGAATACAGACAGAAGAAGACAGTTCTAGAGCTGACCTGCACACATAAAGTACTGGCATTAACAGTTAATTCTTGCATTAGAGGGCTGGGGAGAAAAGGGATAGGAGTTTATGTCTACACTGGTGCTGCCTGCCTGCCATAGTGGTTAAGGGATGCAAGCAGAGAAATTCAGAGAACCAATGACCATTGAACTAACGATAGAAAGGATATAATGATGCAACAGCACGGCAAAAGAGAGAGGGGTTAAAGGCAGCCAGTAAGAGGAGGAGAGCTGAGATGAAAAGTCTTTGACTTTACATTGTTGTATGTGGGGCGCCTCCCCACACATTAAAGTAGTGGTGTACACATAGACAAATAAAACCCCTGTTTAAAGTCAACAACTGTGCAGGAGTAAAGAAGGTACAAAGTCAACACAGCACACCTAATCACATAGAAGCAGATTTTATAAAGGGAGGTAATTATGATCTTTCCAAGATAAATCCCGAGAGAATGAAACCCTAAATATGTTCAAAGATGATGCAAGATTGAGTTGGGTATTGTTAAAAATTAGAGACTATTCCTATGGTAGATTTTAATGGGACGAAAGATGTAAGGACTGGGTTTTCGATGCATTAAAAACAAGATTACTTTTACCCGAATCAGAAGTGTGATTCAAGGCAGATATTAAGTGTGCCATAGACTCGTCTCATATTTTTTGAAATATCTATTGTAAATGTCATATTCATTAAGTGCATGCCAGTGTATGCATACTTAGTATATATTAGTGTTAAAAACTGTATTTTCATTTTTAATTTAGTGACACCGTGAAAAAGGTGCTTTTCAATCGTTTGCACTTTGTTTACAAATTCGAATTTGTTTTGATATGTTAAGCGAACGGCCACCTCGTCACAGACTCACAACCACGGACTCAAGGCCAAGATGACAGGTGACCGAGGTATAGTATCGTATTTCAGTATATCTATAGTATTTTATTACATGTATGCTTGTAGTACAGTATGTGAATGATGTATCATGATATTAAGACTTAGTTGAAGAAGACCTATTCTGTTTGATTACTGATTAATGCAGTTATAAGAAGTTAAATGTTTGAACTTGTTTCTTAGACAAAGAAATCATTACTTTTCAGTTTTGCGAGAATGACTGGGATTGAACAGAATATAAGAAATAAAGATGCCAAGAAAGAATCCTGGTAGTTTCCCTGTAAAGCCCGTTGACTTAGCCCTCTGAGACAGTAAAACTCGGTCAGAGTAAAACTCGTCCTTCAAAGCAAAATTGCAAGCACAGCACATGGGGGCCTGCAGTATGAACAAAGAATGAGGCGACCACAAGAATTCCTTCAACCAACAAAAGCAACAGATGGGTGCAGAGGATTTCCCTGATGAATGTGCCAATCCCTGATGAATAAAACATTCCTGGTTGCCTGACAGTGACTTATAGAACTTCTGTGTGCAAGTTGCTGACAATGTAGAACTGGTCTGTGCTCACCACTGAAAACTCTTCATTCTCCAAGCTTCACCTACAGCCAGAGGTAACTTTCGACTACAAATAAGTATACATGGAACGTTAGTCTTGAGTTCATATTAGGTACAGTATAATAATAGTTGCAAAATGAGTTATACTAAACAAGCTGTAAGTGACCTGCTCCAGTCTACTGAGGCAAATGAGGAAGCCATAAATGACTGTCTCCAGTCTACTGAGGCAAATGAGGAAATGAAGAGTACCAGACAAAGGTCTTTAACAGAAAGGGCATGAGTACCAAATAACACAGTGTTCAAAGAGGTTAGCATCATCAACGCAAGCATAGACAAAATTAGTAAAGGAAATATTGTCACGTATGAATGATGTAAGTTTGGATCAGCTTAAAGATCATGCAAATGAAGAACAGGTGCAGTTTAATGAAGTAGTAAATGCATTTCATAAGTTAATGGAAGCAGATCTAAGCTTACAAGTAAAATTGTCACAGGAGTTAGTGGAAGAAAAAGAAGTGCACACCACCTGTATAATGAGAATCGACAATAAACTAAATGAATTGATGCAGAACACAGAATCAGTAAGTAAAGCTCCCAAGGATTCACAGTCTGTTAGGTCACAAATGAGTAAAGCATCCAAGTGCTCACAGTCTGTTAGGTCACAAAGTACTAAAACTTCAAGGCACTCTCATTGCACTAGTAGATCTTATTCAAGCACCACAAAAAGAGAACAGTTAAATGCTAAACTAGCTAGGCTGAAAGTTGAGCAGCAGTTTCAAGAAATGGAAATAGAACATCAGAAATTCTTGCATGAAAAGGAAATGAAGTATAAGAAACTACTTCTAAGTAAAGATCTAGCTGCAACTCAAGCTGAGCTAAATGCTGTAAATTCAGTGGAAGATCCTTTAGATTTGCCTGAGAGTGATGATGAGCTAGATAGTAAAGAACAGCATCTTCAAAAATTCTTTGAATCACAAGGACTGACAGAAGGTGAGAAAATCACACCTAGCATATCAAAACCGAAAGTGACTGGCAAAGATTCATCTGTTTCTGCCATGGGTGAATTAGAGAGAGAAGTGTCCAAACTAAATCAGACATTCTTGCAGGTGAGTCCAAAGCATAACCCACATGCTAAGAGTTTTGAACCAGAATCAGAATTAAAACAGTCACAGGCATCAGGTAAGCATGATACATCAAGTTAGTCAGTGGACATGAATATAATAAAAAGTGTGGTAGATATTTTGTCATCCAAAAACACCACAAGTGAACTGCCTCGCCCTGAGCCAGAGATTTTCAAAGGATATTTATTAGAGTTTTCATCCTGGATAAAGTTTTTTGAAATATTCATATAGTCACGAGTCACCAATCCAGCAGAGAAACTTTTCTACCTAGGGAGGTACACTGATGGGGAAGCCAAGGAAGCTATTAGAGGACTTTTGTGTACCTATAATGAAGAAGCTTTCAGTAAGGCTAAAAGTATACTAAAAGACAGATTTGGCAATGAGTTCACAGTTGCGAATGCTTATAGAAGAATGGTGAATGAGTGGCCAAGGATCTCAATTAATGATGGTCAAGCACTGCAGAAATTATTTGACTTCTTGCAGAACTGTTTGACAATAACGAACTCAACAAATTTCCTTAATGTTCTAAGTGATCCTCAAGAAAATAGCAAAATCTTACAGAAGTTTCCCCCACATTTAATTGATAGATGGAATTCAGTAGTCCATACCTGGTTCTCCACACGTGTAGAGTACCCTCCATTTTATGCCTTTTGTCAATTCATAGCAGATGAGGCAAAGAAAGCTTGTCATCCAATCTCATCCTATAGTGCAGTAATGGCAATGAGTCAATGGCATAACATAGCTGCTTCAAAGGGAAAGAAGGAAGGTAAAGCAGAAACAAACAGATTTGGGGTAAAAAGTCTTGTAGCCAACACAACTGGAGTGAAAGAAACAGACACACAAAAGGATCAAAGGGACAAGGGTGACAAGAAACAAAGGACTCAAAAGGACAAGGATGACAAGAATCAAAACATTAAAAGGCCACAGTGTATCTACTGCAAAGAAGAACATGAACTGGACACATGTAAAAGGTTCAGTGAGCTTAGCAATAAGGACAAGGTAGAATATGTACAGAAGTCATTTATCTGCAGGGGTTGTCTAAAGTATGAACATATAATAAAAAACTGCAAAAGAAGGAAAGTATGTACAGTATGTAAGAGACGTCATTCAACATCTCTTCATGAAGCCATACTTGAAAGAATTAAAGAGAAGGAAACTGAGAAATCACAACAGTCCAAGACAACAGAGGACAATGCTGTCTCAAAGAGAATTAAAATCAACAGGTCATTTGTAGGAGATACACACAGCATGATTGTTCCAGTGTGGCTGCACCACAGCAGTGATGCGTCAAACAGAGTCTTGGTTTATGCTTTATTAGATGATCAGTCTGACGTTTGCTTTATTAAAGGGACTACTCTAGATAAAGTTAAAGCAACTGGACCACAAGTACACCTGCAGTTGGCTATACTGTGATGAGAGAAGATACTGTGCTTTGTACCAAAGTACAAGGGCTTGTGGTAATGGGAGTTTATGAACAGAAAGAAGTGTTCCTTCCTTATACATACTCTAGAGAACATAGGCCTATACCAGCCAGACGAGATCAGATACCAAGACCCGAGACTGCAAACAATTGGCCTCATTTGAAAGGAATAGCAGCCAAACTGATGCCATATGACTCTAACGTAGAAATTGGTCTCATCATAGGACTCAGCTGTACTAAAGCACCGAAGCCAAAGGAAATTATCCCAGGAAATGAAAACGATCCCTTTGCTAGAAGGACAGAGTTAGGATGGGGTATAATAGGAAAGATCTGTAGCGACAGAAGTATAGAAGATAGCATTGTACAGGTACACAGAATTATGGCCCAAGAAGTCGTCATCAATAATGAAAGGAAAGTTAGCTTCCTAGTTGTTCCAACTTAAGTAAAGGAGGTTGTCAACCCACAGCAAATCAAGAATATGTTTGAGCTGGACTTTAATGATAGACAGACAGATGATGTTCCCATCTCATATGAAAAACTATTCATGACAAAAATGAAAGAGGGAATATACAAGCCACAAGAAGAACATTATGAGATGCCACTTTCTCTCAAGAATGAAAATGTCAAATTTGAAAACAACAAAGACTTAGCTGTTTACAGACTAGATAGACTGAAAAGAAAGCTAAAAAATGACAAGAAATATTATCAAGATTATGTGAAGTCTGTGCAAGACATGATAACACATGGGTAAGCAGTAGCGGTTCCAGCCAAGGAGTTAGCAAGAGCAGATGGGTTTGTGTGGTATGTACCTCATCATGGGGTGTATCACCCAAAGAAACCAGGCAAGTTAAGGGTAGTATTTGACTGCAGCGCTAGCTACAAGAAACAGTCACTAAATAGTCACTTATTACAAGGACCAGACCTCACAAACAGTCTCATTGGAGTGTTATGCAGATTTCGCCAAGAAGTGGTAGCAATTGTATGTGATATTTCTGCAGTGTATCATCAGGTGCATGTGTCTCCTGAACATAAGGACTTGCTACGCTTTTTGTGGTGGAAAAATGGAGAGCTGGACAAAGAAGTGATTGAATATAGAATGACTGTACACTTGTTTGGAGCTACTTCATCACCAGGTGTTGCAATTTTCACATTAATGAAAACAGCTGATGATAATGAGCTTGAGTTTGGATCTGATGCAGCTAAGTTTGTCAAAAATGATTTTTATGTAGACGATGGGTTAAAGTCTGTACCTACTGCAGCTGAAGCTATCCAACTGATTAATAACAGTAAGGCAATGTGGATGAAAGGAGGCTTCAGGCTTCATAAGTTCTTGTCCAACAGCAAGGAAGTACTGGCAGCCATCAGTCCAGAAGAAATGGCAGGAAGCATCAAGAGCTTAAATCTCAGCAAGGACTCACTGCCTATTGAGAGAACACTTGGAGTAGAGTGGTATGTTGAATCTGACTCATTTCAGTTTAGGATCATTTTAAGTAGTAAGCCTGTAACAAGAAGAGGTATTTTATCAACTGTAAGATCCATATTTGATCCCTTAGGTTTAGTATCTCCCTTCATTCTAAATGGAAAATGAATACTTCAGGATCTGTGTAAAGATGGGGTAAGTTGGGATCATGCTGTACCAGAAAACATGAAGTCAAGGTGGGAACAGTGGAGAAATGAGCTGCACTTGTTGCAGCAAGTGAAAATACCAAGATATTACAAACCTGAAGCATTTTGAGAAATTAAAGCAGTTGGGTTTCATCATTTCTCAGATGCTAGTCAGGAAGGCTATGGACAGTGCTCTTACATTAGACTGATTAATGACAAAGGTCAGATGCATTGTGCACTTGTAAGGGCAAAATCAAGAGTAGCACCACTTAAAGCCATCACTATTCCAAGGCTAGAGCTTGCAGCAGCAGTTGTGTCAGTAAGAGTTCACACAATTCTGAGAAGACAGCTGAATTACCAAGATGTCAAAGAAGTATTTTGGACTGATAGCAAAGTAGTACTAGGCTATATCTGTAATGATGCTAAGAAATTCCATGTGTATGTTGCAAACAGAGTTCAACAGGTACGAGATGAAACATCACCAGCACATTGGAAGTATGTTGAAACAGAAAATTACCCAGCTGACTATGCATCACGAGGCATGCCAGTACAAGCCATGATTCACAGTTCTAAGTGGTGGAATGGACCAGACTTTCTTTGGCAATTGCTTGACACACCTCAAGCATCAGTAGATGACTTCATTGTTGCAGAAGATGATCCTGAAGTGAAGAAAGTTGTATCATGTCTCACAGAAGCTCAAGAGCCATCATCTTTCCTAGACAGACTGAAGTATTTCTCTGATTGGCATCGTGCAACCAGAGCTACTGCAGTATGCCTCAGACTTTAGAAAAAATTCAGAGGCAAAGAGCAAAGTGAGCAAAATGTAAAAACAGCTAAACAAACCTATGTCAAGTCTGAGTATAATCCTGTGACTGCAGGAGAACTGAAAGAAGCCGAAAATGAAATGCTAAAACAACTTCAGGCACAAGCATTCCCAGAAGAAAAAAGAGCATTGATGAATTAAGTTAACAAGGAAGAGTTAATTTCTGGTGTTGGAAGAAACAAGAAAAATGTCTTAAAGGAATCAAGTCAGATGTATAAGCTTGATCCATTCATTAATGAAGATGGGATCATCAGAGTAGGTGGAAGGATCAGAAGAGCAAATATGCACAAAGACAGACAGCATCCACCCTTATTACCAAAGAAATCACACATAACTGCGTTGTTGATTTGTTACTACCATAAAAAAAGTACATCATCAAGGTAGAGGCATCACACTAAATGAGATTAGAGGATCTGGGTATTGGATTATAGGAGGATCTTCTCTAGTAACTAAGCACATTTCCAGGTGTACCATTTGTAGAAAGGTTAGAGGAAGTACACAGGAACAAAAGATGGCAGATCTTCGTACAGATTGGTTGGAACCTACTGCTCCTTTTATTTGTTCTGCTGTTGATTTCTTTGGACCCTTTTATATTAAGGAAGGACGAGAGGAACTGAAAAGGTATAGTGTATTGTTTACTTGCATGATTTCGCGTGCAATTCACTTAGAAACAGCCAACACTATGAACACAGACTCATTCATCAATGCCTACCGTCGCTTCATAGGACGGAGGGGACCTGTACTTCAGCTGAGATCTGATCAGGGTACAGATTTTGTTGGTGCTAGGAATGAGTTGTTGACATGTTTAAAAGAAATGGATCAAGAGAAAATAAGAAACAGAACTGTTGAAAGATCATTGTGACTGGACCAGAATTCTGAAAATGAATGTACCACATGCAAGTCATGTGGGTGGCGTATGGGAGAGACAAATACGTACAGTGAGAAATGTATTTTCTGTATTGCTCGATCAGCATGGGTGTCAGTTAGATGATGAATCTTTAAGAACTTTCATGATAGAAGCTGAGACTGTAGTAAATGGTCGTCCTCTAACTGTAGACACACTGAACTCTCCTGAGCACATAGAACCACTGACACCCAATATGTTATTGATCATGAAATCTAAAGTTGTTACTACCTTCCCTCCAGGCAGCCATGACAGTGGGTAGATGTGTATTCAAGGAAGCGCTGAGTGTAGGGTGCAGTACTTAGCAAATGGGTTTTGGTCTAGATGAAAAAAGAGGGAGTTCTTGCAGTCTCTCCAATTGAGAAAATAAATGGGTAAAGCCAGCATAGAAATTTGCAAGTAAATAGTATAGTGATTGTAAAAGAGAGAGACTTTGGCAAGAAATAATTGGAAGTTTGGAAAAATAGTAGAAACCATTCCTGATGAAGATTGGTCATGTAAGAACGGTCCTGGTAATGATATCAAACTCAAGAGTTAGATGACCAAGGTAAACGTACTCAACCCATCATACCCTTCATTGAAAGACCAATTCACAAAACTCATTTTGTTAGTTGAAGCAGAGTGAGACCAGGGTATCCCCACCAAAGAGCCTATCTAAGTGCCAAAACTGTGCCAAAGTGTTTTCTTTCCTCATAGTATTAGTATTAATTTTTTACTTTTATACTCATTAGAATATAAAGGTGAAATTGCTCTCACAATTTAGGGGAGCCATGTAAATGTCATATTCATTATGTGCGTATGCCATTATATGCATAATCAAATTACATATTAGTGTTAAAAACTGTATCTTCATTTGTAGTTTAGTGACACCGTGAAAAACGTGCACTTCAATCGTTTGCAGTTTGTTTACAAATTCGAATTTGTTTTGATATGTTTTGCGAACGGCCACCTCGTCACAGACTCACAGCCACGGACTCAAGGCCAAGATAACAGGTGACCGAGGTATAGTATCGTATTTCAGTATATCTATAGTATTTTATTACATGTATGCTTGTAGTACAGTATGTGAATGATGTATCATGATATTAAGACTTAGTTGAAGAAGACCTATTCTGTTTGATTACTGATTAATGCTATTATAAGAAGTTAAATGTTTGAACTTGTTTCTTAGACAAAGAAATCATTACTTTTCAGTTTTACGGGAATGACTGGGATTGAACAGAATACAAGAAATAAAGATGCTAAGAAAGTATCCTTGGTAGTTTCCCTCAGGTAAAGCCCCTTGACTTGGCCTTCTGAGACATCTATTGAGATGGACGCTGCGGAAGCAAATGGAGATGTGAGGAGTCGGAGTCAGCATATCGGTGATTAGGGTTACATGTAAACATTAGAGGAGGTCATTGATGAATAGAAGGAAGAGAGTTAATGACAGGCCAGCTGCGTTCTAAGGAACATCATTATTGAAGGCCCAAGGAAAAGAACAATGGCAGAAATTCAACAACAGCAGGTGGTATAGAACGAGCAGAGATAAAAGGCACAGATGGGACTGAAAAACCGTAAGAGGGCCGTAAATATAAGATTTATGCCAGATTCGATCGGGAAAAAGCCTTTGAAATGTCAAAGTGCAATGGCAAATCTTTCACCGAAGTCCCGAAAAGGAGGAGTTGACCAGGAGACTTTTAAAGGAAGGTGAAAAGATAGCCAGTGGAGTACCCCCCTGCCTGAGCCCCTAATGACAATCAAAGAAGGTTATGATAGGAGCGGTGCTTTATTTGGCTTTATTATTACAGAATATTTTCAAACACTTTACAAATACAGGATGTTAGTGTAATTGTTTTAACAGCATGTATTTGAAAACATTCTGAGTATATTATTAACCAAAAATTTTGAAGCATCTTTCCTGTCACAACCTTCTCTCTGATCATCAGTAGGGGTTCCGTCAGGGATGCGCTTCACTGGCAATCTTCTCACCTACCTTTCAGACTCTTGGTCATCCTCTTTTCGGAACTTTGGCTTGCGGAAAGCTTTGCCAATGCACATGACATCTCAAAAGGCTTTCGGTCGAGTCTTGGCACAAATCTTTAATTTCCAAACTGCCCTCTTACGGTTTCTCATTGCTTATATCTGTGCCTTTAGCTTCCATTCTGGTTGTTCTATTGCTGTTGCTGTAGACGGCCACCGTCTCTTCTAGAGCTATCAATAGTTGGTGTTCCTCGGGGCTCTGTTCAATCCAGACCAACCAAAATCTCTCTTTCTTTTTATTCATCCAATGACTTTTTAAGCTGTATATCTAACCCTATCTACTCATACGCTGATGAATCCATCCTTCACCTCTCTATTTCACTTTCCACAGCCTCCATCTCAGCAGTTACTTCAACAAACAAGGGATGAGGCTATGGCACACATAATGTCTGAATTGGCTTATATCTCTGACTGGGGTAAAAGTAATCTTGTTGTTTTTAATGCATCAAAAAGCTCAGTTCTTACATCTATCAAACCGACAAAATCTTTTCCACAGGAATACCCTCTGATTTTCAACAATGGCAAGCTTGATCAACTGCATCTATATCTTTAAAAATACTTGGGGTTTCATTCTTCTCGGGATTTTTCATGGAAAGAATATATTACCTCTCTTCTGTAAAATCTGCTTCCAATAGATTAGGTGTGATAAGCGGACACCGCGCCTTTCTTTATCACTGCACTGTTGTTGGACTTTATACACACAGGTTTACTCACTCCTGTGTAAAGTAACAACTCTACGAGGTTCCCCCACATACAGCTCTTTCTCTCAACAAGGTGGATTCAAAGCTTTTTCATCTCATTAGCTCACCTCCTCTCACAAGCTTCCTTCAGTCTCTTCTGTTTTTGCACCTTGTTTCTTTTCTATCGCTACTTCCAGTGGTCACTGCTCGTCTGAAGTGTCTGCATAGCATCTTTCCTCCACTACGGCAGGTGCACAGCACCCTTCTAGCAACAAATTCCTCATCCTTTTTCTGTCCACCTCTCTAATGCAAAGAGTGCTAACTGTTACTCCCAGGTCCTTTATGTATGAAACAGGTCAAACTCTCTCTTTGAACTGTCTCCCTCTCTGTATTTCCTACCTTGCCAACGATCTTCCAGTCTTTCAAACGAAGTGGTTCTCCAGACACCATGAAATGAACAGTTCTGGAATTCCATGGCTTACCTTTTTTGTTTTGTTTTGTTTTGTTTTGTTTTCCCTGGTAGGAACAATTTATAGGCTCTCGTGGCCTTTGGTTCCTTCTTTTTTGCAATAGAAAAATAGGACGATAGTTAAAGGGCAGTGATAAATCATCACCTTTCCATAAGAGGAAAATTCCAGCAAGAAGGGAAAGGTACAGAAGTTGACAGACAAAGGCGACAGAGTTTACCTAGGCAGGATGTAAGCACAGAAGCACAGCATCTTAAGGACAACTGGATGGACCCCATCAGCACCTCATCAGGCCCATATGCCTTCTCAGTATTAACACCTAGTGATGGCAGAAAAACACATCAACAGAAGAAATTTTAATGTCAGCCATGAGGAAGTAGGAGGGAGGAAGTGATGGAGGAACAGCACCAGAATCGTATAAGGTGGAAACTAGAGAAGAAAGTCTGAGCAAAGAGTTCTGCATGTTTTCAGTAGATGAAACAGTTACCGAGTCATCAGAGTGGAAAATAGAATGAAAGGATGGTGAAGTAAAGTTGTTTGAAAGGTTTTTGGCAAAGTATCAGAAAGAGCTGGAAGAATTTCAGTTAGTACGACTGATATTAATATTTAGCAGAGTGATAGACGGACTTAACACGGATTCCAGCCATGAACATAAAAGATATGAGATTCAGGGGATGGGTTGGCTCTGGTATCTTATGGAGGCCCTCACCTTGATGTGGACAGCATTTGAACAAGCGCAATTAAACAAAGTTTTTACTTTTTTTTGCATTAGTTGCAGGATAAAAGAGAGATATGTATGTTTCCATGCCTGAGAGAATAACCTGTGTAATGCGTTCGGCACACTTAGATGATTGCTCGGCCATGGAAGCAACAATCACTCCAGGGGGAAAAATATGTACTGTCTGAGGTCCTCTCAATCACCAGCTCCAAAAATGCCAAAGTCGCCGCTTATTGGGATGGTTCACAGGCCTTACTTGAGGTAATCGGACAGTTCAGGTGATAAGACTGGAATCAGAGGAGCTCAATGGAGAGAGACCATTAACAGCGATAAGCAGGATTAGTTGTAAGGAAATCTGTCAGGTATGTTGGAACTCTCTACAAGACTACAAGCCATATAGGCTGGATGCTGTCCAAGCTGGCTCCAGGTCATTAAGGATGGAAAAGATGTAGTCTTGTTCTCCAGGTGGATCAGTGATAGAATGATCGGTGATCAGTAGATAGATAGTCAGCAGGTGCGTGGTAACACTGAGTTCACCTAGAATGGAGTCTTTCAGGGAAAGGAGAAACTGACAGGATGTTCCATCTTAGAAATACGATTGTCAAAGAATTTTTTCATCATCAGCAGATGTAGTGGATAGCAAACAAATACACAGTTATACTTAGTCAGAGAATTGTTGGATAGCCGAAGCAAGAGACTGTAGAACCAATTCAAAAGACTGGAAGTATAGGAACATGGGTGCACGATGTGTTGGTATGTACATATACAACAGCAACTTTTTGCTTTGGAAGTGAATATAAAGAAAGTAGGAGGACAATAGAGAAGGGTTTGTTTTAAGTCGCCTTAGACAGTTGAGTCTTAGTGTAATGAGCAGAAGGTGAGGTTTAGAGGAAGACAGAAGTGGCGTTCAGCAGAGATAAAAGTAGAGGAAATGCTGGTGAATGTGCAAAATAAAAAAGTATCACATCATAACCAGTTTTCACTAATATTACATTACATTATCATAATACATATTTGCACTTGTAATGCAAGTTCACTGGCACTGTAACCTGAAAATAATTTCTTTATTCTTGGCACTTGTATTACGAGTTCATCCTCCATATCCTGAGATCATTTCACACGCGTACCTTTCCCTACATTCTATATCCTTCTGTGCTCTAGAGGAATAGCACAAGGTGCAACTGCTAGTTTACTATCATCAGCAAATCTAATCTGTATGTACATTGCACTGTATTACCATAATGCACATTTGTAGTTGTACTGCAAGTGCACTTGCAGTGTAACCTGAAAGTGTTTTCTTAAACCCATACCTTTTTTATACTGTAAACTATATTATAAAGTCTTATGTATTAAAATCTCTATATACACTATTTACACTTCTTCCCACACACCAGTGACTGAAGAAGTTTCCGTTAACTCACTGCACTTGATAGAGCATTTCTTTCTTGTGAACCTGCTGCCGTCACTGACAGTCTCAGGCAGACATGGCACTGCCTGTAAGAAGTTTTTAACCTGCAGGTGCCTAGGTTCACCGTGCATGACACGTGAGGTAGTCTGCTTTGGGTAACCCTGTCAAGTACTACTGCAGCACTTTGTCCTTGGACCAGCAGTTATGCCAACAACCTGTCTGAACAGTATGAAAGCATTCACAACATTGATAGCAGAAAGGTGTAGGGAACACCTTCTTGTACCACCTGCAGCACATCCCATTGTCATGCCAGTGGGATGTCCGACATGTTACTCACATTTCTCAATGAGTAAAGCACCATTCTCAGTCTTGCAGGAAAACAAGGTAGTGTTTCCTACTTGGCTTGACGGTACTGGGTTGGTTAATGTCCCATCTTCAATGAGAAACTTTGGCAGTTACATTATACAAGGAGAAACACAGGGGGTTACACTATTCGTCTCGCTAGGTGGGCGACAACGACCAAAGTCCAGCATATATCCAAACTTGCAGTCACAAGCAACAAAGACTGTGATGCATAAGCAATGACGTTAGACGATGTGTATTGGATAAATGCCAGTCAACCCCAGAATACATGCAACTCATCCGCCGCAGTTTTATCGAAAGGGGGGAGGAATTGAAGAACCTTTACCATGGTCAGAATTGGGCGAATTTTCCACACCCTGTCATCATTGGGTAAGGGTCCCCACGTTGGGGGTAAAGTGAAGGATCCATTACATATGGCAAGTACTCTGTAAAGTGCCATTTACCTCCCAAAGGACAGGTGTGGGTGTGAGGTCGTCCATGATCCAGTAGTCCTGTATGGCATGCCTTTTTTATGTGCCATCAGTACGGTCAGAGCTTGCCACACATATAATTCACTGACTTCCAACAGGATACCATTCCGTCATGTCTGCTCTTGTCACAGGAAGGACAGTGAAGCCGTAGGTGTAGGGAGAGTTTCTGGTGATAATGGATCCTGTGCCCAGGTGATTCCTTCACGGACAGCGTGAAAAAAAATGCCGTGAAAAATCCATGATACACGAATTGCCTCATCCCCGGAAAATGTACTCAAATACCTGCCTGAGGATCATCAAAAAGCAGCCTCCGCAGGCTGAAACCCGTTCCCCTTCCTTTCACACTGTAATTTTGATTGTTCCCACACTTGGCTGATGGGAACTGGGACGATAGGCACGTGCACCACATACACCACGGCCACAGACATGAGTAAATCTCTGTTTTTATTTAGGAGTCCGTATTCCCCTTCGTAATTTAAGTGTACTGTCATTTGTGTCGAGTCCCCATCACTTTACGAGAGTAGGTAGATTTTTTTTCTTTACTAATTCTGCGTGAGACACCCTCCTGTGCGCTTGTGTGTCATTTAAAAAGCTTTAACAACGACGTATACGTAAGCATGGACGAGACCTTTGCACCTTCAGAACCATAACGTCTCATAATTTTACTCGAGTAAAACCAAAGAATTTAAAATGAGTTTTGGACTTAGATTTCGTTACCAATGATTTAATGGAGGCTATTTTTCACCCCTGTATTTAAAAACTCTCCAAAGTTGAATCAATAAAAATCATCTAGCTGTTGTAGGAATCTCCCCTCCCCCATCCACCCCAGAAAAATGAAAAAATAAAAGATGCTGTAGGGTATCTAGGTGGCTAATATGCACGTAATAACTTTGGAGCAATAGTATCTGCCAAATATCTAATTTCCCCCAACAGGTACACAGAAATCATAGCCGGAGTTCCACATTGAATAAAGCCTACTGTCCAGTGATGAGCTGGCAGTTCAAGGCTTTGTTGGACTGAAGAGAGAACAATGTGCAGAATGATATCATTACTTGTGCAGTCTATATTCTCATTTTATTTCATTCTTTATAACTTATCCCAGACCTTTTTCCTTTTGCATCTTATTTCACACAGCTAAGTGGCAGAACAACAGTTTTGTGGTTATACTTCCTTTCTATGACATTTTTCATCACTAGCAACATATCATACCGTTTATCAAGTTACAGCTTAGCATTCAAGAAGGAGAGGTGATAATATTAGGCCAAGTTAAAGTGAACAGAGTAGAGTAAGTGGTCTTTTCTCCCGTGAGAAGCCCTGAATACGCTTTTGTTTCGGCGAGATAAAAACAGTGGAGAGTATATATAACCAATGACTGCTAAGTCTACTGTAGGAAGCAATTAACCGGACAAGATTTATTACTAGAAAACATCCAAGACTTAGAAAAGACAGCCCCATGTGATGAACAGAGTATAAGTGGAAATAACTTCCTACATTTTTGTTTTCGTTCATTCCTGCTACTGTCAGAAAATTTCACTAAGGAGACAATTTTCAGACTGAAGGGTTAGTTATACTTTCCTTAACCTACCCCATCCCAACCACTTTTCCACCACTAACTCCCCCCAATCCCGACCATTTTTGGAAAAAAATTTTTTGGCTCAAACCTCCGCTTTTGGTGAGAAACATAGAAAAATAATAGAGAAATCATTCACCTGAGGTTTAAAATACTCGATACAGGGAGCAGTACCTCCTCACCTTACTGTGTTTTCTATCAGGCTGACTCCAAAGAAAACGAGTTCTATGGGAGTGTAACCATTCCACACCACTCATAAACGGTATTTATTTATTTATTTGGTACGAATTTATATGTAGTATGAGAGATTATTGGTTTTCACACAGTAATATAGGCAATATAAGCATTGTTTCACTCATGAAACACATCAACATACCTGACCTTTTTTGGTGACATTACCTGATCATTATTTCTGACTGTTTCTTCCTCTAATGATATGTAAAGTTTGTCCTCCACATTGTCATCGATTGGGGAATCACTCTGGCCCTGAATTTCGTTCCGTGGCATGACATGGCTTTACTGGCCAGGTCACTGGTAAAAGGTGAATTGCTTAGACAATGGGGTGCAGGGGGGAGGAGGTCATGCTGGGTAAGGCATTGTCTCTGCTTGGCATCTTGTAGAGGAAGGTGTCCCGTGTATACATACCAAAAATCACTTGTGAAAATTGAAAATTGTGCCAATTAGGGACCTTGCAATTGATTCACATTTATGTACGTCAGCGGGATTGGCAGTGACAAAACGTGTGGATGTTAATTCACGTCGACGGGACGCCACGGGTTAACGAATGGGTTAAATTATAGCCTCAGTTAGATACAAGAGTTCTTCCAAAGACTACGTGAAACTGTCTCTTCATTAGATACAGGAAATGATAAATTACACCCTTGTACTGTCGAGGGAATAAAGATAATTCATTCTGCCTGAAAACTATAAACATATTGTGCAGGTACAGCATGTTGGTTCACTTGCCGTACGGTCCTGATGGTGCCCGGCTGCTGCAGGTGGCTTCCTGGACTCCCACATCAGGTCTACGCTATCTCACATCTCCCACCCTTTTCCCGGAGAAATACACCAAGTAATGTGTACAGATTACTGGCCATTTCACAACTGGAGTATCTTATGTACTTTGTTAAAATTACTGGGCATTACAAAACTGGAAAAATTTAAGTAATGTATCCGAATTACTCACGAGTATAGATCAATGCTTCTGCATTCACATTTCATTCTATCCTGGCTTAAGACTGTCATCTCTTCATCTTGAATGGGTTTAACAAGAGGTTAACTCAAGAATATGGTGCTAGTTATGAGAAAGTGTTATGGAAATGAAGTAGAGCCACAGCTTTGTATTTTTCTGCATCTGAGATTTGTGAAATTTGTTGTGAAAGGATGAAAATGTAGTGCAGATTAGTGTAAAACAGATATAACATGCAGCTAACAGTATACATGTTATAGACAATGTAATGAAAGAGAACATCGAGCCAAGAAACAATTACGTAAATGAAATAAATATTAGTAATCCAGTAATAAATGATATAAATATTTGTCATAGAGTACCTTATACTTGCTTAGAATAATACGCAATAGCCTTTATTCCTACAGGATTATCATAGGCTGAATAAAAAGCCACTTCCACCTAATGTTGCACTGCAACTTCCATATGTTCACAATATTACATTATTTTGGGCAGTTTTTATGGCACGACGATAAACGTGACAGCGTTTACATCTGAACCCTACTGGGAAGAGTCCATCGAGGGCAACACCACCAGGTACTCAGGCACTGACTACAACCAGCTGGTTGCGGTTGCCAAGGCCCCTAATTTTACTTTCCGTGTCCTTCCTTCACGCAGCTGGATCGAGGTGAGAAATATATGCTTGTCTGCATTCAGACTTTACCTGTTACTATCTGTTGCTGTTGTAATTAATTTGAATATCACATCCGAATATAACATCAGCATCGTTTTGCAATGTTTAGTAGCCCACTCCCTTTCGTATGTGATATGTTAGCGATTATTTAAAATGCGATCTCAACAGAAACTGCATTTTTTTCATAAAATTAATATTCAGAAAGTATTCACTGGAAGGGTTTGGATTTGATCTCATTTTGGCTGCTGCTGCCAGAAACCTAATTTCAAATAAGATGTTACCGCTTTTAAGGTGTTAAACTCGACTCAGCTGCAGCATATCAGTGTTCTACAGTATCATCCTAGATGAAATGTGTAATCATACTGAAACTGCACTTTAACCTCTCCACTGCCTTCAGTGATGATCGATGTTGATCAATGGAACGTACAGTACAAACTGTCGCTGCCATCGGTCTCGTCAGTGCCAAATGGAACTGTATGATAAACCCCAGGGATATCCTATTTGGTGTCTTTTATGAACGTCCAGTATGTACAGAGATAATTTCAATAATAGTGCACCGCTGTTTGTGAGTGACGTCGTTTTTTTCTTGTTTGATATGCACCAAAGGGTTTCTTTCGACTCTGTTTCTGTTTTGATATCTCATTATTTATAGGATGTTATTAAATCTGTTATATTTACAGGATGTTATTTAATTTCTTTTCAAAATGTTTGGTACCGAAAGCAATAATTTGTTTCATTCTGACTATTCATTTCCTAACTGGTTAAACTAGAAAATAAAAACAAAACTGCCTTAGATCGTCCATTATCCCTGGACAGCTAGCTGGCTTTATCCAAAGGATAATCTTGACTCTCTCTCTCTCTCATTTAAAACACACTGGAAGTAATGGAATAACTTCCCAACATCCCCCTGCTTCTTTGTTGCATCGTGCTTCTCGCACTTCATTGAAGCGTTGCATATCCTGCCATATTTTACTGATGATTTGGTGATGTAGTACCTCAGCTTTTTAGTGTTTGCCTCTGTCCCTCCCCAATAATGGAAGCCATATTGTATCCGCCAAGCAGTGAACCCTAGTCCCCTTTCCTGTCCACCTCTTGCTTGCAGCAGTTACCAGATACTCTCAGTCCTCGTGTATATAAATGGTCAAAATAGGAACTGTCATCATTCTGTATTTCACACTGCTCACGCTATTTCTAAACTTCTGAACTATGTGTCCAATCCAGACATCTCGAAATAAACGTGATTTTTTTTTTCTTAGTTCTTCGCAGGAAGAACAATACATTATTATACTTGGAGCCTTTGCTCGTACTTTATTGTACACTAAAATTATCAGTTTCATTCTAATTAGAAGGGGCACCTTGCTGGTAAGCTTTAAGGAATGCTACATCATAATTTTTAGTTCGAAAAATTTCCCTAAAAGTTTATGGTGGTAAAAATGGCATTGAGGTGGTGTATTATATATCAACTGGGGCTTTCATTTCTTTATTTTAATATGAGACACTTGCAGGTGACAGATCAGGTGCAGGTTCGTAAATCATTCATAGCAACAGTGATATTTGGTGTTATTCCACAAGAACTAGAGAGGTGAGATTCTAAGCTAAGGGTACCCTTTGCACTGCAGTCTTCATTGTTTTTATTGATAATCCGGTTTAATTGATGATAGCCTTATGCAGCACGAGAAGTTATACATTGTCAAAATACAGAGATACTCTATCTAATTTGAAAATGCCTAATGTCTTATTAATTATAGATAATGTAAGTGATGGGGAAAATAATTTTTGAATGTTGTTTTACTTGCTAACGTGAAGTAACTTGAAATTGTAACTGTCAGTGCACAAAAGTCAAGAGTATTCTTCTACTGGCTGCCTACAAGTGTGGAACTGCATTCTGCACATATTACCTTCTTTTGGTTATTCACAATTATGACACTTCTTGTAATTCACTTATGTTACTAAGCAACATTAGAAAGCCTAGGAAAGTCCATCCCATAATGAAAGGGTTAGAAACTGGCACGGTTAACTTATCTTTTAAAAAGAATCTCACTTCAGCCAATGAAAAAAAAAATGTCAGTACCAACATGCTATATTCTGACAGTGCGTCCAAGAAGGACTATATAGTCATCTACGAGAAAAATATATTAACTGCGCCTAATTTTTGGTTATTTTCGCCTCCTAACATAATAAACAGAACTGGGAAGATGATGATGGAGTTGTAAATAATATACCGTAGCTTCTTGTAGTCTGACAATGTTCGATGGTAAAGGAAATGATCTGGCGGGTATGCATGGAGCTATGTGAAGATGAAGCTGGAAATATAAAGAATCTATAATATTCTGGTACAGTCTCCAGATGGGACTTAAGTTTCAGCTGTAATGATAATAATGATAATAATAATAATAATAATAATAATAATAATAATAATAATATTGTTATTATTATTATTAATATTATTATTATTGTTATTATTAGCTGCGATAGCGAAGTGGTATTGTTTTCAATTTGTCCGTCTGTCCGTGTTTCTGTTGGCACGATAACTTCGCAACAGCTCGAGATACGATTACACAATTTTACAGGTCTGTAATGGATAAAAAATCGATCGCGAGTTCGAAACTGGTGAAAGTAAGGCAATCTCTGTATCT